>NC_081380.1:4085126-4217626 GCF_030684315.1 Stegostoma tigrinum | reverse complement strand
TGTTAGTAATCTCAAATGTGTGGAGAGCGGATTCTTTCCACGATTCCAGCAAAACCCAGTTTTCCTGAGCAGAAGAGATTCCTCTTTTATGTCAGTCGGAATGGAAATCTTATCTGCAGCTGGAAATCACTGAACTGCATTTGCTTTTGAAACACACAACAAAATTGTGATGAGTCAAATGTGGATCATCCCTGAAACTCCAGTTGTGGGACAGTCATCAGCCATTCCGACCGGCAGTGTAGGAAACTCAACAGAAGGAGGCCTGTTTTAAGGCAACATTCCCATCTGGTGACTCGAGATCAGCCAAACTTATGGATTGTCGTCATAGCCAACCTAACATAGCAGAATTAGGCCATTATAGAGTCCCGACACTTGTAGGAAGTGAACATTCAGTCCATCGAGTCCACACTGACCCTCCAAAATACATCCCACCCACATTTTTCTATCCCCGTACCCACACCTTTTCCATGGGTAACCCATCTAACCTGCATCCTGTTTGACACTAGGGGCAGTTTAGCATTGCCAATCCACCTAATCTGCACATCTTTGGAACAAAAACAGAAGTTGCTGGAAAAGCCCAGCAGGCCTGGCAGCATCTGTGAAGAAAAGTTCAGAGTTAACGTTTTGGGTCCAATGACTCTTCCTCAGGATTTCCTCTGCACATCTTTGGACTGGGGGAGGAAACCCACAAAGACATGGGGAGAACATGCAAACTCCACACAGACACTTGCCCAAGGGTGGAATTGAACCCAGGTCCCTGGTGCTGTGAGGCAGCAGTATTGACTCACCAGGCTGCCCTACAAGGGTGCTATCTAGTGCCATGTTAGAGAAAGCCATAGGCAAGCCAGCAGTGATGACTGCAAAATAGCTCACCAAGAGCTGCACGAGTACAGATCAAGAGACATTTGTTTTAATGTGGATGAAACCAGACCATCTGACTGTCTTTTGCTAGTTCGCTCTTTAACGTTTAAAGATGAAGCGTGAAAATGTGGAAATGAAAGCAAAGGCACATGTTGCTGCCATGGTCTGTGCCAATGTGGCCATGGTAGGAGAACCCAAGAAGTAATTTTACTTTTACGAAGGTGAGGCCACCACACATGCAGCATGGGGCTAACAAAACCAGCTGGAGGGCCTATTGAGGCACGAATCAGGAAAATGGACAGACCACGTCAACAGAAGAAAAGGAAGATTTTCACCCCGATGATCCTGAAGAACTCCTGCTCAATTACCTGCCTGCCTCCCAAACTGAAATTGGAAGGGTCATGGAGATCACTCTCTGGAACATAAAAACACACAAGACGTGTCAGACTACACTGCAGACAGAGTGGATTCTATAGCGCGTGTCGCAAGGTCAGCATGCTGAGCGGAAAAAGTTTACCCAGGCTGTTTGACAGCAAACTCCCAATGTTTTCCAATGCAAGATCAGGCCAATGTAAGCAAAATTCCCTCTAAAGTGCCCACACACAGCCGCTGTGGCATTCCGCACCATGGTGATCAGTATTTGCATGCATGATTCCAGACGTCAACCCCGTGCATGGGTTCTATAGGCTCATATAACCGGAAAGATGGTTAGAGGGAATGCTGATTGTAAGGCGTGAGCAAATTTAAAAGTAAAGACTCTTTTTACATAACTACTGCACTCCCGTGCTTCCATTTTGTTTGACGTTAAGGTACATTTCAGATAAACTTTTCTTTAATTCATTCACGGGATGTAGTAATTGCTAGCTAGGCCAATACTTATTGCCTTTTCCTAATTGCCCAGAGGGAAGTTTAGAGCCAAGCACGTCACTGTAGCATGTAAGCCAGACCAAGTAAGGATGGCAGATTTCCTTCCCCAGAAGATGTTATTGAAACAGATGGACATTTATGACCATCAACTATATCGCTATTGGGCTAACTTTTAATTTGAGATTTATATTGTCACTGGTAGACAGGGTGTTGATGAAGGCATTTGACATGCTTACCTTCATTGGTCAGAGCACTGAGCCCAGGAGTTGGGACAGCTGTACGAGACTTTGGAGAGGTCACATTTGGAATACCGTGCACAATTCAGGTCCCCTGTTATAGGCAAAATGTTATTAAACTGGAAATGGAGCAGAAAAGATGGACAAAGATGTTACTGATACTCAAAGATTTGAGTTAAAAGGAAAGATAAAGGAAAAAGAATAACTAGGACCAAAGTGGACATGTATATGGGGAACTGTATGAGATGGATAAGGTCCTCAATAAAGATTTCTCGTCTGTGTTTACCGTGCAGAAAGGCATGAAGTCTTGCGAACTTGGGGAAGTTTTTGGCAATATCTTGGGGACAGCCCATATCATAGTATAGGAGGTGTTGGAAGTATTAGAATGTACGAAGGTGGATATATCTCCTGGTCCTGATCAGACATATCCAAGAATCCTGTAAGAGGTTGGAGAGGAAATTGCGGGAAGGTTGATGAGGGCAGGGTAGTAGATGTAGTCTATATGGATTTCAGTGAAGTCTTTGATAAGATTCCACATGGTGGGCTGCTCTGGAATGTTATATCACATGGAATCCAGGGAGATTTGAGGAATTGAACACACAATTGGCTTGTTTGTAGGAAGCACAGGTAATACTAGAAGAATGCTTGTCTGACTGGAGGCCTGTGACTCATGGTGAGCCTCAGGGGTCAGTGCTGGGCTCATTGCTATTTGTTATCTATATCAATGATTTGGATGAGAATGTACAAGGTGTGGTTAGTAGGCTACAGTAAAGTAGGTGGTATCATGGACAGTGAGGAAGGTTATCAGAAATTGCAGCAGGATCTTGATCAGCTGGGGAAATGGGCCGAGAAATGACAAATGGTGTTTAATATAAATAAGTTTGAGGTGTTGCATTTTGGAAAGTCAAATCAAGGCAAGGAGTTCCATGGTGATTGGTAGGGCCTTAAGGAGTGTCGTGGAACAGAGGGACCTTGGAGTTCAGGTGCACAGTTCTCTGAAAGTGGAGTCACAGGTAGACAGAGCAGTGAAGAAGGCGCTTGGCACACTGGCCTTCATCAGTCAGGGCATTGAGTGTAGAAGTTAGGAACTTATATTGCAGTTATACAGGATGTTGGTGAGTTTGCACTTGGAGTATTATGTTCAGTTTTGGTCATCTTATTATAGGAAGGATGTTATTAAACTGGAAAGAATGCAGAAGAAATGTACAAGGATGTTGCCAGGACTCAAGGAACTGAGTTATAGAGAGAGGTTTGACAAGATAGCACTTTTTCTTTAGAGCGTAGGAGACTGAGGGGCAATCTTATAAAAGTGTATATTAGAGGCATGAATAGGGTGAACGGACTCAGTCCTTTTCCCAGGGTTGAGGAATTGAGGACAAAAGGTCATCAGTTTAAGGTAAGAGGAGAAAGAATACATGGGCCCCCGAGGGGCAACTTTTTTACACAGAGGGTGTTATGCACATGGAATGAGCTGCCAATAGAAGTGGTTGTTGTGTGTACACTAACAACATTTAAAAGGCATTTGGACAAATACATGGGCAGGAAAGGTCTAGAAGGACATGGGCCAAGTGCAGGGATCTGTGGTTAGTGTGGATGGACATTTTGGTTGGCATGGAACAGTTTGGGCTGAAGGGCCTGTCTTCGTGCTGTAGGACTCTAGGACTCAATGAGAGGATGAATGGGCTGGGACTTCCTTCCCTGGATCGTCGGAGGCTGTGGAGTGACCTTATAGAAGTTTATAAAATCATAAGGGGCATGGATACGGTGAATAGTCCAGATTTTGGCCCCAGAGTAGGGGAGTCCAAACTAAGGGGGCGTAGGTTTAAGGTGAGAGGTGAAAGATTTAAAAGGGGCCTGAGGGAAACCTTTTTCACAACAGAATTACAATATTTAAAAGTTATTCAGGCAGATATGCACATGGGAAAGGTTTAGAGGGATATGGGCCAAACATAAGCAAATAGGACTAGTTCAGTTTAGGAAAGCTAGTTGGCAGTGATGAGGTGGGCAGCAGGGCCTGTTTCCATACTGTATGACTCTATGTCTAAATGTTGCTAATCAAACAGGGGCTGCTTTGTCCTGGATGGTGACAAGCTTCTTGACTGTTGTTGGAGATGCACTTGTCCAGGCAAGTGAGGAATATTCCATCACCCTCCTGACTTGTGTCTCGGACACTGTGTACAGGCCTCGGGGAGTCAGGAGGTCAGTTACTCATCTCAGCCTCTGACCTGGTCTTGCAGTCACTCACTGTATGTGGCTCGTCCTGTTCAGTTTCTGGTCAACAGTAACCCTAATGATGTTGATAAGAGGGGACTACACTTCTGACGATGTCACTGAATGTCAGGGGCCGTATTTATATTCTTAATATTCCAGACTGACTCTGAAACAATATAAAGTATTTCAAGTGCAGAGATAGGCCACTTCACAATTATTATTTGTAGAGTAACCTAAAACCCAGAACCAGCCCTGGAAACAGCTTTGCTGTTCCATTGGATCATTGTTGAATTTCAATGCTAACTACCCCTACCCATTCTATCCTATAGTCCCTATTTTGTGTCACATCCACGTCAGTTTTGAATATCTAGGGGAGAGAATTCCCCAGACTCACAACATTCTTTGTCTATGATTGAAAAATTCTCCAGCTGGGCTAATAGTCTTTCAGCGTCCACTTTGACAAGCCCCTTCACAATTTATACATTGCAATCAGATAATTTCTTACCTTCTAGGCTTGGGGGAGTTGTGGGTCGATTCTATTCAAATTCTCCTCAATAGGCAGGCCATCTTATCTGAGCAATCACAATGGATATTGTTATACCGCCTCCATGGCCAATACCACCTTTCCCTGGAGACCAAAACCGTATACTACACCACAAAACCTGGAATAAGAACAGCAAGGCTTCCTTACCATTGCATTCTAATTCTTTGCAAGAAAGGCCATATTGTATTTGCATTCAAGATTGAGATTCTTGCATGCCAACTTTATAGCGTTATAGAGTCATACAGGAGGCAAACAGACACTCTGGTCCAACCAGTCCATGCCAACCATGCTCCCATACTAAACTACTAGCCCCACCTGCCTGTACTTGGCCTGTACTCCTCCAACATTTCTTATTCATGTACTTACCCAAATGTCTTTTAAATGTTGCAACTGTACCCACATCCACCACTTCCTCTGGAGGTTCATTCCAGGCACAAACCACTCTCTATTAAAACATTGCCTCCCATGTATTTTTTAAATCATTCCCCTCTCACCTCAAAAATATGTCCCCTATTCTTGAAATCTCCCACCCGAGAGAAAAGACATCTGCCGTCCACCTTATCTATGCCCCTCATCATTTTATAAGGTCACCCCTCAATCTCCTACACTCCGGTGAAAAAAGTCCCAGCTTATCCAGCCCCTTGTTATAACTCAAACCCTCCATTCCCAGCAAGGCCCTGGTAAATCTTTTCTGAACGTTCTCCAGTTCAATAATATTCTTCCTGTAGTAAGGTGAGCAGAAGGGGACACAGTGCTCCAAAAGTGGCTTCACCAACGTCCTTTACAATCTCTAAATGACATCTCAGTTTGTTAAAATGTTTGAATCTCTCTAACAGTCCCTCATTATTTAAAGACAAGATTTTCTACTCTTCCCATCACAGTGGGTTATTCCACATCTCCCTTCATTATACTCCATCTGCTACCCTTTGTTCAATCAATGCAGTCTCTCTGCATTCTGTTCACAGATTACTTTCCCTCCTTGTAAAGTATTGCCATTAAACTAGGATATATTGCACTTGGTCTCCTCATTTTATATCTTAATATGCTTCATCTTCAGGTAGCTCGCTTCTGGAAAGGACTTGCAATTGTACATTTTGAAAGATGAAATAGGAGCTGAAGCAGATCATTTTGGCCCTCAAGTCTGCTCCACTATTCAATAAGATCTGTTTGTTTTTCAATTTCCACAATCTCGTCTACGCCCAGTAACCCTGGTTCCCCTAGCTGCCAGCTATTGAAGCAGTTGGGCAGGATGTTGGCTCAGTGGTTAGCATTTCTGTCACATTGTGCCAGGGACCAAGGTTTGGATTCCAGCCCCTGCTAATGGGAAGGATGTTGTTAAACTGGAAGGGGTGCAGAAAAGGTTTTACAGGGTGTTACTGGGTCTGGAGGATAAGAGTTATAGGGACAGGCTGGGACTCTTTTCCCTGGAGGCTGAGGGGAGATGTTATAGAGGTTTATAAAATAAAAAAGGGACATAATTAGGGTGAATAGCCAGGGTCTTTTCGTCAGTGTAGGGGAGTCCAAAACTAGAGGCCATAGGTTTAAAGTGAGAGGGGCAAGTTTCAAAAAGATCCTGAGGAGCAACTTTTTCACACAGAGGATGGTGCATGTATGGAATGAGCTGCCAGAGGAAGTGGTAAACTCTGGTACAGTTACAACATTTAAAAGACAAATACATGGATAGGAAAGGTATAGAGGGGTATGGGCCAAATGCAAGCACATTGGGAGTAAGTAAGTTTGGGATACCCAGTCAGCATGGATGAGTTGGCCCAAAGGGTTTGTTTCCATGCTGTATGACACTATAATCTGCCTTAATGATAATATTAATGAGAAAAACAAGTTCTGAAGAAGCTCATCAGGTCTGACAGGCCCTGTGGAGATAGAAACAATTAACATTAACCATTAACAGAGTTAATGCTTTAATATGTTATTTCTGAAGAAGGGTCCCAACCCAGAACGTAAGCTTTCCTGCTTCTCTGATGCTGCCTGGCCTGCTGTGTTCCTCCAGCTCCGCACTGTGTTATCTCTGAAACCAGCATCTGCAGTTCTTGCTGTCTTAATGTTCCTAGTCCTGTATTTGAGAATTTCAGTGAGGTAGAAATTATAGGGATTTTATGCTTGTGGGGCAAGTGAAATAAAAGGCGCTGTTAAAGAAAGGTCAGAGGGCACTCGCACCTCCTCAGGATGTCTGAACATGCTTTATATGCCATGCATTATATTGGAGCTGTTGTAACTCAACTGCTGTCTCTGAAGGCTGTGGCGCAATGGGATCTTCCACATCCGTTCTGGACAGAGAGAGCCTCAATGTAATCTCTCCCTTTAAGGACAGCTTCATTCCTACAGTGCAGCATATGGCTAGACCATATCAATGAAATCTAGGATTTGGTTTGAAAGTGTAGCCCTCTGATTTTTGAGAAAATAGAGTTACTGACTGAGAAGCTGCCGACACAATGCACAGATGCACCTTCCTGACACTGTCAGACTGTATTTTCTCGAGGTAACTAGGTAGACCGCAGTGTGTCACACCCTCCCAAAGTCCTCAATTGATTTGCATTGATTCATACCCTTTATAGTTAACTTAGAACTCTATAACATTTTCACAAGGACTGTTTTGTTTCTTTTAAAATAATTTGAACTTCGTTCATGGCCTTATCACAGAATCTCAACAGTAGGGGGACAGTAGGCTCATTCAGCCCACACTAAGAGCATCCCACTAAGACCCACCCTCCCAACACCGTATTTCCCATGGCTAATCCACCTAACATGCACACCCCTAATACTAACCTGCACATCTTTAGACTGTGGGAGGAAACCAGAACACGCAGACACACTAAGAATGTGGAAAATGCACATGGACAGTCACCTGAGGCTGGAATTAAACCTACACTCCAGGTGCAGTAAGGCAGCAGTGCTAACCACTGACCCACCGTGCCATCCACATGTGAAGTGTTTCCCAGACATCAGTCAGAAAAAGAAATGCTCCCTGTATCCCTGGAGCACAGTTCCAAGAATGTGGCTCCCAGACATTTCATGATCTGCCCCAGGTTTATTCACAATGCAAAACAGCAGTAAAACCATCACAAGCACATTCTGCAACTTTGAATTCTGAAGCAATACAACACAAGTAGTTCATTTTACATCTTCAAAGTAGGCCCAGTGAAAGAGTTTGCATTTGTATGGTGCCTGTTGCTGTCCTTAAAGTGACTCACAGCTAAAGAGGCAAATGTAAGCCCTGTTCATTCTGGCAATGATGTCGAAGAACCACAGCCACCAATAAGTAGGTGACATTTGTAGGTGATAAATGTTGATCACCTCACTCAGAAAAACTTGCTTTCTGCAGGCCTCCTAACATTCATTTAAAGAGGCAGCCGGGCTTCAGTTTGAAACCACCTCAGAGTTCCTTTGCATATGAACCATCAGGAAAGCCCAGAAAATTCTCCCACCATCACAAGACAGTCCTTTCTGATGTATAGCTTATCTTTCAGCTACCAAGGAGTCGATGGAATCAATGATGGGAAAATTTATATAATGGGCTATTGCTGGACCGAGACAAGCTATGTGATTCCCTGGTGGGGATAAGTATCTCATCATCTTTTCTGATCTTCACAGACTTCAGACTATGAGCCATTATGACCATAAGTACTACAAAGCCCAATGGTCCATCTCCATGATAATGGTGGCATTGAGATCAGATGTAGAATCAATAGCTTATGGCAACTATCACAATGTCCATTTTGAGGTGATGAAGCAATGGTAACAGACAACTTGTGGTATTTACTTGCTGCTGAACTGAGTCTGGATGGACACAAAGGTTTCATTTACTGGAACCTTAGATTTCCAAAATCAAGCAAAGCTTTCTCCTGCCATTAGCAGTTTGTGGCTTATTCCTCACTGCAAATTGGCTACTTTGAAAAAAATTCACGGGATTTGGGTGTTTCTGGCTAGGCCAGCATTCATTGCTCATCCATAATTACCAGAGTAATAAAGAATCAAACGCATTGCTGTGGGTCTGGTGCTACAAATAGGCCAAACCAGGTAAAGGTAGCAAATCTCCTTCTCTGAAGGGCATTAGGGCACCAGGTGGGTTTTTACAAAAATTTACACCAAATGATGGCATGGTAGCACCATACGCTCACATCATCAGGGACCCAGGTTTAACTCCATCTTCCGGTGGCTGACTGTATGGAGTTTTACATTCTCCCTGTGTCTACTTGGGTTTCCTCCCACAGTCCAAAGATGTGTAGGCTAGGTGAATTGGCCATGCTAAATTACCTGTAGTGTCTGGGGGTTGATTAACCATGTATAATATGCGAGGTTATGGGGATAGGGTGTGGGATCTTGGAGAAAGGTATCCACCAGGAAAATATAGATTAAAAAATGACCTTACTGGTGGAGGGTGAATAAACAGGGAGAGCCACTTCGTCCCTCCTCTCTGAGAAGCCCTAATGGTTTAAAATTTTCTGTCTGGAACCAGAACAAAGTGGGAGATTGGGGTATTTATTCCTTGCTCAAGGAATTGTTGTATGAATCTCCCTTAACCCTGGAAAAGAAGTACAAATACAAAGCAATATCAAACTTCATACAGGAAGCAAGAAAAAGAAGTAAAGGTTCATTGTTACATTTTTGGTACGAATTTGATCAGTACGTTAGGGAGATTGGAATAGAAGGATATTTTGATATGGTTATTACAGAGAGCTGGGTTTCAACTTCGTTTAGAACATCAGTATCAGTTGGGCAGGAAGATACTTCTGGAGGCTGAGAGAAGCGAAGTGATAAGTCTCCATGCTCTATACTTGCCTTGAGGAAAAGCAGCAGGCTGTGTCTCCAAGTATAGTGATGGGATCAGTGACCCAGCCTTGCTCCCACAGATGATGAGTCAGACGATGTTCTCAGATCCAGCAATGGGGGCGCTGGTGAGGGCCAGGAGTTGGTTTCTATTCCATTCTCTGATGCTTCCACAGCTTGTGGTCTAAACAATTGAACTGCACTGTCCAAAACACATGGCCATGGACAAACATACTGAAGTTCTAAGTGAAGGACATGGATTACCAATGAAGCCATTAAAACTACTGAATAATAAACCAGAAATATTTAGCCACATTTGATGGCAAATCTGTAGATTTTAATTAAGATGTCCTCACAATATAAATAATTTCAAAACAAAGCATTTTTAAGAGTTTGAGGGTGTTTCTTGAAGCTGAAACCTTGACGCAGAGCTGGATAGCCAGAGGGCGCAGAGTTAAAGCAAACAGCTCACAATGCCTTCTGAAAGTGTACAACAGGCAGCTAGAAATGTTTGATGGCAACACTATGAGCCTGTGTTTCTGTATAAAACAGGTGCTATGCCAGCAGTGCGATGATCCACTGCCAATCTGTGCAACGGTCAGTACCGGTGCCCGATTCCGAAGACCGGGTTTTTTTTCGAGATATCAAGTGGAGATCAAAACCATTTGTGTCTTTAACTATTTCAGTTAGGCTCTCTAAATTTGTTCACTCGGGCCTAAACATCCTAAGACAACTGGGGTATGCATCAGGCCTTTCTTGGCCCTCTCAGGAATTATCATTAGTCGCGCTGTCACAAGTCTAGGCACTATCAAACAGCAGGAAGGCAATGTGTCTCTTGGATATCATAGAATCCCTACAGCATGGAAGCAGGCCATCTGGCCCATCAAATCCACAACAACCCTCTTAAAGACATCCTACTCAAACCCACCCCCTACCCTATAACCCTTCATTTCGCATCTATCTATCTAGCCTACACAAGGGCAATTTAGCTTGGCCTATCCACCTGACTTACATATCTTTGGACTGTGAGAGGAAACCAGAGCACCCAAAAGAAACCCACACAGACACAGGGAGAACAAGCAAGCTCCGCATAGTCACCCGAGAGTTCGTTTGAACCTGGGACATTAGTGCTGTGAGGCAGTGCTAACCACTCAGCCACCATCCTATCAACACACCATGGCATCAAACCTGAGATAGTGAGAGCTACTGATGCTGGAGTCAGAGATAACACAGCGTGGAGGTGGAGGAGCACAGCAGGCCTGGCAGCATCAGAAGAGTGGGAAAGTTGAAGTTTCGGGTTGGGACCCTGCTTCAGAAAAAAGATGATGACATCAACCCTTGTCCTTTCAGGTAGTTAGGAACAATGTCACTTCCAAAAGACAAAAAAACTTATTTTCACAACAAATGTTACTCATCAAAAACAAATCAGATTAGCATTTCTGAGCCATCCAGACCTGAAATGTCAGCCTTCCTGTTCCTCTGATGCTGAATGGCCTGCTGTGTTCCTCTAGCTCTACATCTTGTTATCTCAGATTCTCCAGCATCTGCAGTTCCTACTATCCTTGAATAGACATATGTTCCTCCTCTCTCTGACCTTACAGTGTCACTGTTACAAGTTAATGCACTTCAGATGCTATCCCTTCAAGACAGCCCACATTGCTTGGAAAAAATGCAGTCAGCTCTCCAAAACCGCAACGTAATGGCATTTTCTGCCTTAGGCAACAGGGCAGTAATTATAAGCTTGTGACTCAAAGCTCACTTTTAAATTAAGGCTTTTGAGATGCTAAACTGTGATTCCAGCAGTAAGATCCAGATAATAGACCCTTCCCACAGACCCCACCAGGCTCTGCACTGCCAGAGAGACAATAACTCCATTTCATGTGGAGTAAATTTCCCACATTTTTTCCAAGTGTCAGTCCAGGCGACACTCTCACTCTCAAGCAGCAGCTGATGCTGGATCAGTTGTTTATTTTAAATCTGAGATCAAGAAATTTTTGCTAAGCAGAAGTATCTAGAGCTAGCCTGCAGATCAGCCACGATCTTATTGAATGGTAGAACAGGCTAACCCTAACCCTAACCCTCCTGTGTTCCGAATATAAGTTGTTTTACTTGTATATCAAAGCCTTTAAGTTACTTCTTCTGTTTTCCATAATTTTGCTGAGAAGGAAACACTAGTATATAGAGAAAGATAACTTCTCCAGCTAGCTGACAGAACAACACTGATACAATCACTGGGCTTCAGTACTCTGCTCAAAGCGTACAAGTAAAATGCAGCCCGCTGTGCTGAAACTTTGAGCAAAAACATTTAATCCATGCCCAGGCTTCTAGGAGAAGCTGAGGCTTTCAGTGAAAAAAAGTAATGAAGGCATTAAAAGACATAACAGACAATTCAACTGATAAATGTGATTGTTATTTTTGGATATTAGAAATTAAGTCAATGAAAATCACTGGTTGAATTTAAAAGACTGAAGCAACATTCCAGTGACTTGAAACACTGGACACTTGTATGATTATTCCTGAAAAATTCCAAAACCATTAAACTGCAGTCACCCTGTCTACGAAACGCAATCAGAAATAAACTTAGAATTTTTTAAAAATCAGAATTTAGAATTTCACCATCTTTCAAGTGGGCTGCGTGCTCAATTACACCCTTGGGCTTCTGTCTGTGTGGAGTTTGCACGTTCTCCCTGTGTCTGCGTGGGTTTCCTCCAGGTGCTCCAGTTTCCTCCCACAGTCTGAAGACGTGAAGTGTAGGTGGATCGGCCATGCTAAATTGCCCATTGTGCGCAAGGATAGGGTAGTGGGGTTGGGTCTTTGGAAGGTCGGTGTGGACTTGATGGGTCAAATGGCCCATCTCCCACACTGTAGGGATTCTATTATTCTACATCTTGGAGTATCACCAATCTCACTCAATATAAAATTTCTTGAGACCTGTGCGGGAATGTGACTAGAACAGGGCACAGTGCACCCCTCCCACAACATTTTAGCTGGATAATTAAAAGCTCTGATTGTCTGTTGGGAATGGCTGGTCACCTTGTCTAAGGGAGCGCACTGCTTCACACAGATAATGCAAGCTAATTGCAGTGTACCTTGTAAGGAATAACGCAACTACATGGTAGCTTCTGATGTGAGGTTGAGGTGTTGGGGTGATCTCTGAGATGCCCAGCGCGGTCACTCTCAGCTATTTACGGATGGTTTCAGACACAATGTGTGTAGTACTTTCTATTGCCCTTAATGAGATGTGCAGCAGCCACTGAGTAGCGCAAAGATATTTCGACAGCGTTAGTTCACCCTGCTTGCCTGATTTCATGATTGTGTGAGGTGAAGGCAGCAGTTTGTAACATCAGCCCTTATATCTTAGCTAGGCAGTGCAATTCATACAAACTAATTTCTGGGGAGTCAATTACATAGAAATATAGAAAATAAGAGCAGGAGTAGGACATTGAGCTCTTCAAACCTCGTCAATCATTCAATATCATCATCGAACTCAGTACCCCATTCCCATTTTGACCCTTTGAGCCATAAAAATTATATCTAACTCCTTCTTGAAAATATTCAATGGCTTTCTGTGTCACAGGATTCCACAAAATCACCACTCACTGGGTGAAGAAATTCCTCCTTATCTCAGTCCAAAGCGGATAAATCTGTATCCTTAGATTCTGAGGGATAGTAGGAACTGCAGATGCTGGAGAATCTGAGGTAACAAGGCGTAGAGCTGGATGAACGCAGCAGGCCAAGCAGCATCGGAGGAGCAGGAAGGCTGGCATTTCAGGCCTAGACCATTCTTCAGAAATGTTTCCATAGATTTTGAGCCCTGGTTCTGGACTCCTTGTGCATCAGGAACCTCCTTCCAAAGTTTATCCCTGTCTAGCTCCATTTGATTGTTTGATGGATACACAAACAAGAGATAGGATGAGACTGCTGTTTGCCTTGAAGGCTAATGCAATAGTCATCAGTTCCTTGCCCTCTCTCAGTTCAGAACGATGGAGCTCAAAATAACTCACTGTGTTGCAGCACAACTTGACTTATGCAAAGATGGGAGTCATATTTTAGAAGTTCTGATTGGTTCATTTAAAAGATATATTGTGACTCCTTAGGATTGTAGGAAGGCATGAAGTATCAGTTTGGAAGTTGGTGTAGATAATATCATGGGCAGGCCCTGACAGTATAAAGAAATTGAAGTTATGAATTACATTTTTATTGACGTGTACTCAAATAAAAGGATAGAGGAGTACAGTGAAAAGTGCACAAAGTCACCATTCCCGGCACTGTCGTTGATACAAGATCTCAGCTATAAGGTAGGAAATAAAGAAATAAGTTAAAAGCTCAACACTGCCCTTAAGTGTTTAGCCACGGGCCTGGATCTGGGTCCTTCCATCCTGAGGCAGGAGGAAACAGTCAGCTAGCTTCAAGCTGCTTCACCATGCCTCCCGTCCCCACCATGCCTCTATCAATGATGACGCTGCCATGACTCTGCACTGGGCCAGCCTTGGCAACTGAGCAGATGGTGTCAGATCCCACCATCGGGCACTGGGCCCAAACTCACTTCCTTCCCTCACCACCAGGAACACACCCTTGCCTCCTACCCCCACCACCAGGAACACACCCTCGCCTCCTTCCCCCACCACCAGGAACACACCCTCGCCTCCTACCCCCACCACCAGGAACACACCGTCGCCTCCTTCCCCCACCACCAGGAACACACCCTTGCCTCCTTCCCCCACCACCAGGAACACACCCACACCTCCTTTCAACACCACCAGGAACACTTCCTCGCCATCTATCCCCACCACTAGGAACACACCCTCGCCTCCTTCCCCCACCACTAGGAACACACGCTCACCTCCTTCCTCCACCACCAGGATAACACCTCGGCTCCTTTCCCCACCACCAGGAACACACCCTCACCTCCTTCCCCCATCACCAGGAACACACCCTCACCTCCTTCCCCCTTCACCAGGAACACACCCTCACCTCCTTCCCCCACCACCAGGAACACACCCTTGCCTCCTACCCCCATCACCAGGAACACACCCTCACCTCCTTCCCCCATCACCAGGAACACACCCGCGCCATCTATCCCCACCACTAGGAACACACCCTCACCTCCTTCCTCCACCACCAGGAACACACCTCGGCTCCTTTCCCCACCACCAGGAACACACCTTACCTCCTTTCCCCACCACCAGGAACACACCCTCACCTCTTTCCCCCATCACCAGGAACACACCCTCACCTCCTTCCCCCTTCACCAAGAACACACCCTCACCTCCTTCCCCCACCACCAGGAACACACCCTTGCCTCTTACCCCCATCACCAGGAACACACCCACACCTCCTACCCCCATCACCAGGAACACACCCTCACCTCCTTCCCCCACCACCAGGAACACACCCTCGCCTCCTACCCCCACCACCAGGAACACACCCTTGCCTCCTTCCCCCTTCACCAGGAACACAACCTCGCCTGCTTCCCCCACCACCAGGAACACACCCTCGCCTCCTTCCCCCATCACCAGGAACACACCCTCACCTCCTTCCCCCATCACCAGGAACATACCGTCACCTCCTTCCCCCATCACCAGGAACACTTCCTCGCCATCTATCTCCACCACTAGGAACACACCCTCGCCTCCTTCCCCCACCACCAGGAACACAAACTCACCTCCTTCCCCCACCACCAGGAACACACCCTCACCTCCTTCCCCCATCACCAGGAACACACCCGCGCCATCTATCCCCACCACCAGGAACACACCTCACCTCCTTTCCCCACCACCAGGAACACACCCTCACCTCCTTCCCCCATCACCAGGAACACACCCTCACCTCCTTCCCCCATCACCAGGAACACACCCGCGCCATCTATCCCCACCACTAGAAACACACCCTCACCTCCGTCCTCCACCACCAGGAACACACCTCGGCTCCTTTCCCCACCACCAGGAACACACCTTACCTCCTTTCCCCACCACCAGGAACACACCCTCACCTCCTTCCCCCATCACCAGGAACACACCCTCACCTCCTTCCCCCTTCACCAAGAACACACCGTCACCTCCTTCCCCCACCACCAGGAACACACCCTCACCTCCTTCTCCCATCACCAGGAACACACCCGCGCCATCTATCCCCACCACTAGAAACACACCCTCACCTCCGTCCTCCACCACCAGGAACACACCTCGGCTCCTTTCCCCACCATCAGGAACACACCTTACCTCCTTTCCCCACCACCAGGAACACACCCTCACCTCCTTCCCCCATCACCAGGAACACACCCTCACCTCCTTCCCCCTTCACCAAGAACACACCCTTACCTCCTTCCCCCACCACCAGGAACACTCCCTTGCCTCTTACCCCCATCACCAGGAACACACCCTTGTCTCCTTCCCCCACCACTAGGAACACACCCTCCCCTCCTACCCCCACCACCAGGAACACACCGTCGCCTCCTACCCCTACCACCAGGAACACACCCTTGCCTCCTTCCCCCACCACCAGGAACACACACGCGCCATCTATCCCCACCACCAGGAACACACCCTCACCTCCTTCCCCCACCACCAGGAACACACCTCGGCTCCTTTCCCCACCACCAGGAACACAACCTCACCTCCTTCCCCCATCACCAGGAACACACCCTCACCTCCTACCCCCATCACCAGGAACACACCCTCGCCTCCTTCCCCCACCACCAGGAACACACCCACACCTCCTTTCCCCACCACCAGGAACACACCCTCACCTCCTTCCCCCATCACCAGGAACACACCCTCACCTCCTTCCCCCATCACCAGGAACACACCCTCACCTACTTCCCCCTTCACCAGGAACACACCCTCGCCTCCTTTCCCCACCACTAGGAACACACCCTCACCTCCTTCCCCCATCACCAGGAACACACCCTCACCTACTTCCCCCACCACCAGGAACACACCTCGCCTCCTTTCCCCATCACCAGGAACGCACCCTCGCCTCCCTCCTTACTGCTGTTAAGACAAACTGGACTCTGTCCTGCACCACTGCTGAGGAAGAACCCTGCACCCAATGCAATGGACACCGCGAAGCTGCGAAAGTTCCCCCAGAAGGTAAGTAAGGTTAAAGTAAGAAAACAAAATTGCAGAGAACGAAAATTGGATGGAACAGCTGAGCTTCGGGCAGGCGCCTACACACTGCACTGCTACTCCGCCGCCATCTCCCAGTTTACCTCCCTCAGGTTCCTCATTGTTGGTTAGAGTCCCTGCTCAGGCCTCACTGAGCCAAGACAAATCAATATTTTTACCCATAAGTCATCTCTTTATCTTCTTGGGGTTTTTGGCCAGGTCTTGGATGCAGATGGGATGAATGTGGCTTGCCTTTTCTTCAGAAATCAGATATCCTGCAGTGAGGTAACGTAGGAAATACAGCAGGCGATTTGCACTTACATTTCCACAGATAGGTTTGCGGCAATGATCGGAGAATGTATATTACAGAGATTTTGGTGCCAGGACACCAGAGAGGAAACTCCTCTGTTGTTCTTCAAATGGTTCTGTGAGATCTTCTTCAACGCAAGGAGAAGTCAAGGCTTTGGCTACAAATCTCATTCAGAAAACAACACTCCTAATGGCGTGGTTCTGCGCCGCCTCCTCCTTCCCATCCCGCCCCTACACCACCACGCTGAAATGTCAGCCAGGTCTCAGTGCTGGTGTCCTGGGAGTGGGGCTCGAACTCTGGGGTGATGACTAACTCCTGACGAGAAGGAATGGAAATGGTTTAGGAAACTACAGAGAAGATCCTACTTATTCGGCAGTATTTAATCAGAAAGTAAACAAGCTCAACTAGTTTCTCCAGTTGGATTGTTTGGTATGTATTATATTGTATAAGAAACACACCTCCCCTTTGTTATTTTTGGGTAAGTTCTCTTAATGTTACAAATAGGCTGGGTACATCCTGCATTTGAATAAAGCACCATTTCCTTTAAGCATTGGAAGGATAAACACATGCTTGTAGCTACCTTTGTTTTATCTCAACATCACAAGCTTTTTGATTATGGTACGAGTTGTATGTCTTGCCATTGGTATTTGCCGTTAGTGTGGCAGTACTGCAACATGCAAGCATCTTTTGTTACAGCAATACTTCTGCTGTGGAAAACTACCTCAATTCAAATAAAACGCTGAGACGCATTCAGGGGATAATAGGACAGGCAATGAAAGCTTGTCAAATGTCCTTAATGGAGGAGAGGGGCAATGAGGCAAATAGGTTTACTGGAGGAATTCCAGGGCTTAGAGTCAAGGCGCTTGCATGTGGATTGGAGGGTGGCTGATGTTGTCCCACCTTTCAAGAAAGGAGAGAGAAAACAGGGAATTATAGACCGGTTAGCCTGATGTCAGTGGTGGGAAAGATGCTGGAATCAATTATAAAAGATGAAATTATGAATCATTTGGATAGCAGTAACAGGATAGGTCAGAGTCAGCATGGATTTACGAAGGGGAAATCGTGCTTGACTAATTGTCTGGAATTTTTTGAGGATGTAACTATGAAGATGGACAAGGGAGAACTAGTGGATGTAGTGGACCAGGACTTCCAGAAAGACTTTGATAAAGTCCCACAGAGGAGATTAGTGAGCAAAATTAGGGCACATGGTATTGGGGGCAAAATACTGGCTTGGATTGAAAATTGGCTGGCTGACAGGAAGCAAACAGTAGTGATAAACAGGTCCCTTTTGGAATGGCAAGCGGTGACCAGTGGGGTTCCACAAGGTTCGGTGCTGGGACCGCAGCTATTTACAATATACATTAATGATATAGATGAAGGCATTAAAAGTAATATTAGCAAATTTGCTGATGACACAAAGCTGGGTGGCAGGGTGAAATGTGAGGAAGATGTTATGAGAATAAAGGGTGACTTGGACAGGCCAGGTGAGTGGACGGATACATGGCAGATGCAGTTTAATGTGGATAAATGTGTGGTTATCCATTTTGGTGGCAAGAACAGGAAGGCAGATTACAATCTAAATGGAGTCAAGTTAGGTAAAGGGGAAGTACAACGAGATCTAGGTGTTCTTGTACATCAGCCACTGAAAGCAAGCATGCAGGTACAGGAGGCAGTGAAGGAAGCTAATGGCATGCCGGCCTTCATAACAAGAAGAATTGAGTATAGGAGCAGAGAGGTCCTTCTGCAGCTGTACAGGGCCCTGGTGAGACCGCACCTGGAGTATTGTGTGCAGTTTTGGTCTCCAAATTTGAGGAAGGACATTCTTGCTATTGAGGGAGTGCAGCGTAGGTTCACAAGGTCAATTCCCAGAATGGCAGGACTATCATATGTTGAAAGATTGGAGCGACTGGTCTTGTATACGCTTGAGTTTAGGAGGATGAGAGGGGATCTGCTTGAGGCTTATAAGATTATTAAGGGATTGGACAATCTGGAGGCAGCAAGTATGTTTCCGTTGATGGGGGAGTCCAGAACCAGAGGACACAGTTTAAAAATAAGAGGTAGGCCATTTAGAAGAGAGTTGAGGAGAAACTTCTTCACCCAGAGAGTGGTGGGTATATGGAATGCTCTGCCCCAGAAGGCAGTGGAGGCCAAGTCTCTGGATAGTTTCAAGAAAGAGATAGAGCTCTTAAAGATAGTGGAATCAAGGGTTATGGGGCAAAGGCAAGAACAGGATACTGATTGTGGATGATCAGCCATGATCATAATGAATGGTGGTGCTGGCTCGAAGGGCCGAATGGCCTACTCCTGCACCTATTGTCTATTGTCTATTGTCTATTGAAACAGACAGTAAAACAGTCATCAAAGTAAACTGAAGTGCAAAACCATTTGGGGAGACACCGTATGCATTGTTTCCAACTCCCTCTGTACTTGAGATTCAAATTTCTCTGGTAGTTTTCTCCTGAAGCATTTCATGTACATCCCAGATGATTGTGTGGATCATCAGGAAGAGTAAAGAGAATGTTTCAACCATTTCTAATTACTCACAAATTCCAAAACTAACAATCCCGAGCACATTTATGGATTCAAAACCACATCGTTTCCAAGATCAGTGAAATGAAGTCCCCAAAAACTTTGATTCATTCTTTGCCTTTAATTAGGACTGACTTATTATCGACTCAGAAAAGGATACAATTATTAGCGATAAAACTAGATGCCATTTGCTGGGGGGAATTAGGAATGAATCAGGACTATTCGGCCTCACCAGTAGCTCTGGTCTCTCAAGGAGATGGTTGAAGTCCCATACTTAAGACTTGACGGTTGCATTTTCAACATCATGGCAGGAAATGACCCATCCATGGACCCATCTGCTTCCTAAGAGCCACTAGCCTTCATATTCTTATGCCAGGAGGATGAAGTGGGGCAAGGATGGAGTTGAGGTCACTGCCTCCAGAGAACTTGGAAGTGATCAGAAAGACGGGGTGACACGGTGGCTCAGTGGTCAGCACAGCTGCCTCACAGTGACAGAGACCCGGGTTCAAACTCACCCTCTGGCAACTGCCTGTGTGAAGTTTGCACATTCTCCCTGTGTCTACGCGTGCTTGCTCCGGTTTCCTCCCACAGTGCAAAGATTTGCAGGTTAGGTGGGTTAGCCCTGGTAAATGCAGGGTTACAGGGATAGGGCATGGATGTGGGCTTAGGCATACTTGATGGGCTGAATGGCCTGCTTCCACATTTGTAGGGAATTCTATGATTCCAGACAAACCCCAAGGAGGGATTCCTAGTCAGAAAATCTGCTTCAGCTCTCTGAACATTTAGCCCATTTGCTTGGGAATCTGCGAAATCTCCCGCCCCTCACCCATGACCCCTTACCCAGCCAGTGCCACATCCATATCAATTTGCTCTCCATCTTCCCACCTTTGTTTTTCCTTTATTCCTTCACAGGATGAGGGCATCACTGGCTACTTCCATCCCTAATTGCCCAGATAGGTCCCGAGAACATTATCTGGGTCCCTGGATTAACAGCAATAATACCGCTAGGTCATCGCCTCCCCAGGATCAATATTGTAAACCAATGAACTATATACCTCTGTAACTCAGTAATCACTTTTACACATAGAACTGCTCTTATTTCTTTCCTAGTGGTGAATGTGAGCTGGTTTTGAAGGAGCTCTCTGGGTGAAGGCTTGGCTCATGATGCTATAAGGAAGACTGAATTTGCTTGTAGATTGAATCCTACCTTATCTTGGCGAAAGTGTTAACTTTGTTGAGTTTTGCGGAAGGTTTCTCTCCATGAGACCGAGATAGTTTTCTTGTCTTTCTTCATTATTACCAACTCTGCCCTCAAGGCACCCCTTTGCATTGGATGCTGGCATGTTGATAGAATCCCTACAGTGTGGAAACAGGCCCTTCAGCCCAACAAGTCCACACCAACCCTTGGAGCATACCACCCAGGCCCATCACCCTATATCCCACCTGATCTACACATCCCTGAATGCTATCGGCAATTTAGCATGGCCAATCCACCTAGCATGCACATCTTTAGACTGTGGGAGGAAACTGGAGCACCCAGAGGGAACCCATGCAGACATGGGGAGAATGTGCAAATTCCACACCGACAGTCGCCTGAGGCTGGAGTCAAACCCGGGTCCCTGGCACTGCTAACCACTGACCCATGGTACCATCCCAAAAAGAAGATCGATTTTCATCTTTGGGTGGTTTCAAACCATCAACCTTTCAGTTAACAGCCGAACGTGCTAACCCATTGCACCACAAAGACAGCTTATACCCATGTTATACCCATCCACCATAGATAGAGGTACTTGCCAATGCTGGGTCATCCTGGGGTTCCTGGTACTGACACCAGCTTTAAAGGCCAATGTGCACCTGGACAAGCTCTATCAGCCTGGAATTTACCCGCACAATTTGTGACCTTTTGCCCCAGACATGGCTAGTAAAGGGGAGTTGGTATTCAGCTTTGCAGGGGCATCTTGAGGTCTGGCTGGGCAGAGCGGTGTTGAAAAGGGATATTCTCTTTGCCCAGAGCTGGCAGAGAAGTCCACGACAACAGACCATGCCAGTTGTCGCCCAAGTCAATTCTCAGGAGGAACTTGCAGCAGCGTCCTCTCTGCTCCTTTCCAACAGCTCACACGCTAATTCTGATACAGTCCCCACCTCCCACCAAGGCTCATGCTGTACAATTCTCACTAATGCCTGCACCATCTACCCTGACTCGCTCTCACCCGGCCAATGTCCACAGACGACTGCCCCTGCCCAGCCTCTACACTGGCTCCCAACTCTCCCAACTCACTCGGAGCACGTCATCACCTCCTCCCATCCCATACCAAAACTAACAGCCAGTTTCATCTCATTCAATCCCTCCCTTTGCCTTATTCCAGGAGAAAATATCCCCGAGAGGCCAAGACGGAAGGATGCTGGTGATGTATCTGACATTCAGTTCCTCACCCCATCTGAGGAGAGGACATGAGCAAGGCCCTGGACTGGTATCATACAAAGCCTTTACTGGCTGTACAGGAAAACTTTGACTGACGGCAGACCCCCTGGACTTAACTAAGGACAACTCCACTTTAACTTTGAGTCCTGCCCATTTGGTTGATACCCAAGCAGTGCGTTTGTTATGTGGTCTGGAGTACGATGTAGGTGTGAGATTGAGACAGACCTGTGCCTTACAGCGAATCGACCATCTCTTTGACTGATGACTGCTGACAGGCACCTGGCTCACTGCCTGGACAGGAAGGTAGTACAGAAATCTTGTGGGTCTTTAAGCACTGGTTGACGAGGAAAAGTTCAAAAACGCAAGGCAGGGATGCTGCCAGCTCCCAGGGAAGTGCAAAGTGAGTGTGTGTTAACAGAACATGCAAGTAGTCTTGAGATTCTGAGATAACACAGCGTGGAGGTGGATGAACACAGCAGGCCAGCAGCATCAGAGGAGCAGGAAAGCTGACGAATTGGGTTGCTAGCTCACAGTCTTCAGATTCGCACCACCGGAGTGTGAGCTGTGTACAAAGTCCCCTTGCAACAGTGCCATTGTTCTAGGGGGTGCTGTGGGTATAGGGGAGTGGGTGCTGTGGGTATAGGGGAGTGGGTGCTGGGGATGTTGGGGAGTGGGTGCTATGGGTGTTGGGGAATGGGTGCTGTGGGTGTTGGGGAGTGGGCGCTGTGGGTTTTGCGGAGTGTGATGTGTGTGTTGGGGAGTGGGTGCTGGGGTTGCTGGAGAGTGTGTGCTGTTGGTGTTGGGGAGTGGGTGCTGTGGGTGTTGGGGAGTGGGTGCTGTGGGTGTTGGGAAGTGGGTGTTGTGGGTACAGGGGTGTTGGTGCTGTTTGATTTGGGGAGTGGGTGCTGTGAGTGACGAGGAGTGGGTGCTGTGGGTGTTGGGGAGTGGGCGCTGTGGGTTTTGGGGAGTGTGATGTGTGTGTTGGGGAGTGGGTGCTGGGGTTGCTGGAGAATGTGTGCTGTGGGTGTTGGGGAGTGGGTACTGTGTTTGTTGGGGAATGGTGCTGGGGAGTGCATGCTCTGGGTGCTGGTAACACTTTCAGCTGCGACAGAAGGTTACAGCCTTAAGCCCATAGATTGACCTACGATCATAAAACAAGTATCAATCGTCGGCCCGTCGGCCCTTCCAGAGTGGCCTATTCAATACGATTATGAATCTGATTTTAACCTCAAATCTGCATTCCTGCACTTTCCCGATAATCTTGCACCCCCTTGGTCCTCAAAAATCTATCTACTCCTGCTTTAAAAATATTTAAAATTCTGCAATCAGTACATTTTGAGGAAGGGAATGCTTAAGACTTGTAAGCTTCATTGTTCTTCATTTCTGCCTTAGATGAGTGACCACTTCTGTTTAAACTCTAGATTCTCTCACAAGAGGAAACATTTGGGTCAAGAGCCCTTAGGATCTTAAAACTCCAGTGGATACAGGCCCAGGGCTATCTAAGCTTTCCTTTTAAGGAAAACTGCTAATTCCAGCTATTAATTTTGTAAGACTTCTCTGAACTGCTTCCAATGTTTTATTATCTTTGCGTAAATGCAATGACCGGTACAGTTCACAGATCGAATTACGTCAATGCACTGTATAAATGAAGCATAATCTCCTGGCTCTTGCATTCAATTCCCCTCATGGAACATTTGATTAACTTTCCTGATTACTTGCTATACCTACAGAGGTCTGAGATGCAGAGGGATCTGGGTATCCTAGTGCATTCATGCTCAGAGGTCTGCAACCTCCCACCATCCAGATAATATGGTTCTCTTTTATTCTTCCTACCAAAGTGGACTATTTCACACTTTCTCACGTTGTATTCTGTTTGACGGAGTGATGGGCATCGCTGGCTACCTTGCATTTATTGGCTGTCCCTGTTGCCCTGAAGTTGGTGGGGAGGATTAGTAGGGACATTGATGGAAGCCTATTTGTTGGGAAGATCCAATGGTGGGCAGATGAATCTTCTGTTTCTCATATGTTTGAGGGGGTGTGTGTGGCTTGGTTGAGTATTGGGGGTTAGAGGTAAGGGTATGGGGTTAGCAATCTACAGCCTACACTCATGCTCTCCTTCTCTGCTCTGAAATTGAGAAGGTGGTTGGTAAGCTGCCTTCTTGAATCACTGCAGTCCACGGCCAGATTCTATGCCCTCTTCACAATTTACTTTCGTATCTATCTTACTGTCATCAGCAAGTTTAGCTACTATACTTCATTGAAACCATTGATATAAATTGTAAAGAGTTGAAGACCCAGCACCGACACCCTAAGGGACACCGCTCATGCCATCCTGCCAGCCTGAAAATGGTCCACTTATTCCTGTTTCTCATTAGCCAGCCAATCTTCTATCTGTGCCAATACATTACCTCCTATATCATGAGCTTTTATTTTCCACAGTGACCTCCGAACTGCCTAATTCTGTTTCTACATTCTCCATTCACTCTCAGTGGGACTTATTGGGTAGCAATCAGATGTGAGAACTGCATCCGACTTTCCCCAATGGTGCTTTGAGATGTTGAGGCCCCGTCACAGACAGTTTTCCACTTACTAAGAGATAAGCTGCATTTCACTCACAGCTGAGGTGCGAAGTCACATGTAGAGTCACAGCTCCTCCACCCGCCAACTAAGCTCACCAGATCGAGCCTGGCAATTAGGCCAATTGCAAGCTTTGAAAATGGACTGGGATAACATGGTGTGAAGCTGGATGAACACAGCAGGCCAAGCAGCATCAGAGGAGCAGGAAAGCTTGACGTTTCGGGTCGGGGCCCTTCTTCAAAAATGGGGGAGGGGAAGGGGATTCTGAAATAAATAGGGAGACATGGGGAGGCAGATAGAAGATGGATAAAGGAGAAGATAAGGTGAGAGGAGACAGCTAGGTCAAAGAAGCGGGGTTAGAGCCAGTGAAGGTGAATGTAGGTGGGGAGTTAGGGGGTATAGGTCAGTCCAGGGAGGATGGACAGGTCGGTGGCGGGGGGGGTGCGGGTGCGGGATGAGGTTAGTGGGTAGGGGATGGGGTTGGGCCTGGAGGTGGGAGGAATTGTTAGGGAGGCGGGGACTAGCTGGGCTGGATTTGGCATGTGGTCAGGGGAGGGGAGATTTTGATGCTTGTGAAGTCCACATTGATACCCTTGGGCTGCAGTGTGCCCAAGCGAAATATGAGATGCTGTTCCTGCATCTTTCGGGTGGCGTCATTGTGGCAATGCAGGAGGCCCAGGATGGACATGTCGTCTGAGGAGTCGGGTGGGGGGGAAATTGAAATGGTTCGCGACTGGGAGGTGTGGTTGTTAGTTGTGAATAGAGTGTAGGTGTTCCACAAAGCGGTCCCCAAGCCTCCGTTTGGTTTCCCCGCTGTATTGGAGGCCACAACAGGTCTCCTGCCTTGCCAGACACTTACAGCCAATCAGAAGATGTTGTTGGAAGCCTACTTGTTGGGAGGATCCAATGGTGGGAAGGTGAATCTTCTGTATCTCACAGGTTTGAGGGGCGTTTGGGGGCGTGTGTGGCATAGTTGAGAGCATTCGGGTGTTAGAGGTAAGGGTAAGGGGTGGCATTCTAGAGCCCACACTCATGCCCTCCATCTCTGCTCTGAAATGGGAAAAATTGAGGTATCCCTCCATAGTATGACAGGCAGGACACCCTAAAACCAGCCACTCTTCTCCTCTACCAAGGCAGGCAATCAAGCTAATGACAAATTGAAGACCTTTAGTAATCTTAATTGATTCAATTCAAGAAAGTATCTAATGGGCCACCTTCCTCAGCCTTACTGAGGTGGCAAGAAGGGGGCAGGTGCCACTCCAGGCCAGCCAGACAATTATTTGCCCTCCCCACCAACTCCAGGGAGGGGAAACTTGTGCCAAAGGTATTGAGGTGACTGAATGATGATGTAGCAATGAGCAGGGGCTCAGGGTAGGACTTCTCATTATAAGGACTAGTGATAATTTATTCTCCAACATTGGAAGTCTGGGCCACTTTATTGTAGGAAAGGAACTAATTGTTTTTATATAAATCAAAAGAAGGTGGAACTAAGCATTACACTAGACAATACCTCATTGCACCTGACAAAGGGGCTGCGCTCCGAAAGCTAATGTGATTCCAAATAAACCTGTTGGACTATAACCTGATGTCATGTAACTTCTGACTTAGCATAAACATCTTTGCTGGAAGCTGAATTTTGATAATATTGTTCTGACATTAGGTGTACTAGTAAAACATAACTTCCTACCTACACAGTTTTGGATTGGTTTAACAAAAACGTCAGCAGGGGAATTAGGACACAGATGTGCAAAGTGAAATCTGTCACTCTTTCTCTTTCTAGCTGGAAAATAAAATATGTTCATAAACTTTGCAAGTGTAAGGAAAAGTTCTTACTTGAGCCAAGACCTAGGTCCAACTGACTGGCTACGAAACTGAGGATCACTGCAATCAGCAACATATCATGACTATAAACCAAAAGCATATGTTATTAAGTAAACCTCATTTCCTCTTTTTGATTGCACTTTGATCCAAAAACATTGTGTCTTTTCTTCCCATGTTTGTTATCCACTATATTCCTAAAAAAAATTGGTTGCCTTCCGAATTGTTTACTGCACCTGTCTGTCTACTTTCATTGGCTAGACTACAAGGTCATCCAGATCCCTTTGCACATCCACATTTCCCAATATATTACCATTTAAATAATGCTATCCCTTTCTACTTTCCATTACCAAGTGTATGACTTCATATTTAGCCACGTTACACTGCATCTGCCATGTGTTTGCCCACACTGTACTTGTCTAGATCACCTTGAAGCCTCCTTGATGTGAAAGAGGGCAATGCTTATCCTGACAACACAAACAGTTGCCTGTGTCCATTGTCTCTAAGTAAGATATTGAATGGGTGATTGACAGCTTGAACTACTAGTCCATAAAAAATAGGATATAGTGACAAGTGTTCAGAATCAGAGGGATAATCCTCATCATAGAATTCCCTCAGTGTAGACGCAGGCCATTTGGCCCATCTAGTCCACACCAACCCTCTGAACAACATCCCACCTCCACACTCTATCCTTGTAATTCCCCTGTTTCACCGACCGAGCCTGTACATTATGGGCAATTTAGCATGGCCAATCCACCTAACCTGCACATCTTTGGACTGTAGGAGGAGATCCAAGCACAGATACAGGGAGAATGTGCAAACTCCACACAGACGGTCACCCAAGAGTAGAATCAAACCTAGGCCCCTGGCAGAGTGAGGCAGCAGCGCTAACCACTGAGCAACTGTGCCATATCCCCTCAGAGAGGTCTTTCTTGAGGTGGGAGAAAAACCACATTGTCCATCAGCTGTTTCCACCACTTCAATTTATTTTGGCTTGTATAGTTCGCTCTCAAATTAATTCATGCATTATATATGAGCTACTAATTCTTAATTAGAGTAATAATCTCTCTTAAGATTCATTTTGAGCAATCGACTGCATATATAGGGTGACTGTGGTTATAAGCCTCCAAAACCTAATGAAATACAAAGGTGAGAAGCATCAATAAGTCTCAGAATGATTGAGGTCAGCCTTATAGATCGGTAAGAAGGAACAAGGAGGTAGGTAACAGAGAAAAACGTTCAGCTAAGGGCAAAGATAATGGCTTCAATATTCCCAACATATAGCTGGTTTAAGCTGTGACTCATCCAGTACGTGATATGGACAAGTAGCTTGATGACAAAGAGACAGTCAAGGGTTTCAATTGCCATCAGCATATCTGTGAAAGTGGATGACTGAGCACCGGCTGATGTGATCAAAATAAACTGGCAAAAAGCTTAAAATGCAACAGGCACAAACTGACTCCTGCCTCCGTCATAAAATTAAAATCCACACAGTTTTCATTTCCAATCTGAGGGAAAAGCAACTCTGAAATAAAACCAGAAAACGCTGAAAGTTCAGGTGTTCATCAGCAACTGAAGAAAGGAAATGGGTCTGGCTACTTCATCCACGAATATTTCATCAGGTTCAAAGGCAGAAGGATGGAAAAACAAAAAAAAGAACTTTGTGCAGGAATGAACAATGAGAGGACGGTTAATGTGTGTAGGAGACTTAAGAATTTGGCAAAATGATCATTGATAATATATACACACACTAAAAAAACAAAGTGGGCCCAGTGTACAACTTAGGAGAGACCAACATAAATAAAATTGTGGTAAGGAAGGAAATATCCAGTGTTCAGTAGATTGAATATGAAGAAGAAACATTGTGAAGGAACTCGGTGGACCTTCTAGCAAGGCTATGACGCTTTGTGTTACCACAGTGACCGGTGTTAGTGAGCAGTGAAGGGATGAAGTTTGGGATTGGGAACAATTTTGGGAACATATGTATTAGATTAGGAGAATTGGGAAACCAAATATTTGGGCTGTTCCTGGGTTGTGAAGGATTAAACGTGTTATTTTTGATTTCACGTAAAAGTCATAACGTCAAAAAGAACGGGGGATTGTCTCCTGTTTATGAAAGCCAAGAGACTTTTAAAAGCTTTTAAAAGAGAAATAAGAGAATTTTAATGCCCCGTGATTGCTAGACAAAGAGTAAGAAGCTTTGGAGGGGGCCTAAACCTGAATGTTGACTAGCAACTGCCTCTGGTAGAAAAAGCTCAAAGGGCTGGATAGACTACTCCTATTCCTATGATCTGGGCTTTTGATCTCTTTTTCCACAGGCTTGAGAATTCTTCAGTTGTGGAGACGCTTGCAAGGAAGTATTGCTACCTCTCTCTCTCTTTCCTATTCTTCTTCTCTGTGAGTAACAATGCAAGCCTTAAAGAAAGCCAGTTAAAAAATGATCTCCGTGTCATACTTCCTTAGAATCAGGGAATGTCCCAGGAATTGTTATCTCTGATCTCCTCACAAAACCAAACTGTCAACTCAGTAGTGAGACCTACATCTAATTGATCTGCTGCCTGAGCTGTATTGTTCTTTAGCTGACTGCAAGGTCGCCTCATTGACAAGAAAGCAAAGGACTGCTAAAGTCATCTCACTCTATCCTTTTAGTTTGTATCCTTGCTCAGCAAGTTTTCCCTATTTTCCACTCATAATTTTTCTGCAGTGCTATTTTGTCTCACCATATCTATGTACAAAAGTGTGCATGTGTTTGGGGGAGGGCCTGTTGGGGGATTAAGGAGATACAAACAGAAACATAGGGAATAGGAGCGGGACTAGACCTTTCAACATTTTGAGCCTGTTCAGCCCTTCTATATAACCAGGGCTGATCATGACCCATCAGTACACTGTTCTCATTTTCTCCCCATACACTTTGATTCCTTTTAGCCTGAACAACTCTTTATAACCCCTTGAAACTTTCAATATTTTGGCATTAACTGCTTCCTGTGGCAGTGAATTCCACAGGCTCTACCACGCTCTTGGTGACGAAATCTCTCCTCATCTCTGTCCTAGTGATCTACCCCATATTGTTAGACACTGACCCTTGATTCTGGACTCCCTAGTCATCAGAAACATCCTTCCTATGTTTTACTTGTCTATCCTGCGAGAATTTTATAGGCTTTTATGTTACCCCCCTCTCATTTTTTTAAAAAAATCCAGTTAACATAGTTTACTATAAGTCAGTCCTGCCGTCCCAGGAGTCAGTCTGGTGAGCCTTCCATAACCAGAGCATTCATCCTCAACTAAGGAGACCCCAAAACTGCACACAATACTCCAGATGTGGTCTCACCGAACCCCCATGATTGTAGCAAGATATTCCCTGCTCGTGTATTCGAACCATCTCACTACGATGGCCAACACACCATTTGATTTTTCTGCTGCCTGCTGCACTTGCAATGCTTACTTTCGGCGACTTGAGTACAAGGACACCCAGGTCCCATTGCATCTCTTCATTTCCTAATTTATCACCTTTCAGATAATAATCTTCCTTGGATGTTGCCTGGTATGGAGGGAAGGTCTTATGAGGGACTTGAGGCTGTTTTCATTAGAGAGAAGAAGGTTAAGAGGTGACCTAATAGAGACATACAAGATGATCAGAGGATTAGATAGGGTGGACAGTGAGAGCCTCTTTCCTCTGATGGTGATGGCTATCATGAGGGGACGTAGCTTTAAATTGAGGGGTGATAAATATTGGACAGATGTCAGAGGTAGGTTCTTTATTCAGAGAGTAGTAAGGGTGTGGAATGCCCTGTCTGCAACAGTGGGAGACTCGCTAACTTTAAGGGCAATTAAATGGTCATTGGATAAACATAAGGGGGATAATGGAATAGTGAAGGTTAGATGGGCTTCAGATTGGTTTCACAGGTCGGCGCAACATCGAGGGCCGAAGGGTCTGTACTACCCTGTAATTTTCTATTTTCTATGTTCTATTTTTGCGACAAAGTGGATAGCCACACATTTATCCACAATATGTTTCATCTGCCTTCTTTTGTCCATTCGGTCAAGAGAGAACACCATGGCTTCTACTTCCTCAGGAGGCTAAAGAAGTTCAACATGTCCATGATGACTCTTTCCAATTTTTATAGGTACAGCATAGAAAGCATTCTATCTGGATACATCGTGGCTTGGTATGGCATCTGCTCTGGCCACGACTGTAAGATACTACAAAGAGTTGTAAACATAACTCGGACCATCACACAAGCCAACATTCTGTCCCTTGACACCATCTACATATCCCACAGCCTTGGGAGGGTGGGCAACATAATCAGAGACCTCACCCACCCCAGTTATAATCTCTTCCAACATCTTCTGCCAGGCATTTGTACCAAAAAGATTCCAGAACAGCTTCTTTCCCAATGTTAGTAGATTTCTGAATGGGAATTCTCAACTTTTAAATTTAACGTTGATCTCGCTGTTTGTGCAGCTGTAAAATTGTATGTTTGCCATATGTTTAAAGCTCATATTTGCCTTATTTTTGAATTGTTTTTGTGTTATTTTTGAATTAATTGAAGAGATCCAGTGAAATGCCCTTTTGTTCATGATAGCAATGATGAAAAGAAGCAAATTGACAATTATGGTGATTAAATGACATTTTTGTAACGGCTTCTGGAGCTGTGGGGCTTGATTCCCAGCACACTTCATTCATCTTAGTCAGATTAAAGTTTGTTCAGGACTTTTTAGATGCAAACAACACAAAATGGATGTGTAATATTGGTTATTAGCGCAGCATAAATTGATAAATTTCTTGAAATGTAAACTAAATGGCATCAGAAGTAGTGAAAAGTGTCTTAAGGTGGAAGAGGTATCCCTGACTAGTTTCTACGATTAAACTGAGGCTAAACTGACAGAATTGATGAATGCATTAAAAAGGGAAGATCCTGCAATTAGGATTGGCGGGCATGAGAGACAGACCAGGTACTCCATGTTTGAGTCATGAGGGGTAGTTTTTACTGAATTATGGTTGAAGCAATTTGAACATGAAAAATAAATGAAGCAGTTAGAAGTAGAATTCTAAGAGCAGTGAAAGGAATGGTCTTTGGAAGTAAGAAGGATGGAAAATGAATTATAAACACAGAGACTTGAACATAACAAAAGAAAACACCAGAGCCAGGAGAAAGGCTTAGGCAGCTGGAACTAGAGTTTCTGGTGGAAAAACAGTTTAAAGAGAAGAAATGGAAATAAGAATATGCAAACAAGTCCAAAGTTAGGTACCGATTAGGTAGATTACCATGCTATATTGCCCATAATGTGTAGCTAAATGGATGAGCCTTGGGAAATGCAGGTTTACAGGGATAGGATGGGGCTGGTTCATGGTAAGATGCTCTTTGGAGGGTTAGATTAGACTGGATGGGTTGAATGATCTGCTTCCACATTGTAGAGATTCTATGAATATTAACTTAGAAGGCTGGAGATTTAATTTTTTAAAAAAAGACACTACAGGTGCAAAGGAAGGTTCTGATGCAATAAAATTTAGCTGTAACCTTCAGTCCAGTAAGGAAATGTTTACATTTCCACAGCAGAGTGTTAGTCGTGTAAGAGCTCACGTACTTTTCCTTTATAAACTGAATGGAAGTCAGACACTGCAATATTGTTGCAACACTGTGAGAGTTCTGCAACATAGAAAATTCAAGTGGGGCACACTTTGAGACAATATTGTTGTTTGAAGCAGCATGAAGGGGGATACTTTGAGACAAAGTGGCACCAAGATGCTCTGAGTTATGGAAAACCCTCCTGATGATAGACCTCTAATTGATTGAGCTGTAATTTGTTACAAAAATGGAAGTTCTGGGAAGCCAAAAACATCTAGAGCTTAAGAACTGATCAATTCTTTCTCACCCTGTATTGGTGAAAAGACAGAGAAACTACAAGAGCGTAAAGGAAAGAATTCTAACAGGAAAAGACCTAGGTCTATCAGAATGACAATCAAAGTGGAGAAAAACTATCACTTTTCAAACAACAGCATGTCATCATTGTTTAAAAAAACAAAAGGAGGTGTGAGAGACAATTTAAACCACCCCTGTGATCTTCATTTTTGATCTGCAAAATTTTGCTCCCATCTACATTTTTTTTCCACTCATAACATCTATGTCAAACTGTTACTCTTTTCTCTGTTTATTAAGATAATGTGCGAATTTGGGTTTTTAAAAGGGGTATAGCTTAGAGTTGCATTGTCTAGTTGCATTGTAGGAGATTAATAATCCTTTCTTTGCTCTGCCATTTCAGATCTAGAGAAGATGTTTCCACAAATGTGAGAATCTCAGACTAGGGGTTCCAATTATGAAATAAGGGGAAAATCATTTAAAAGTGAGATGTAAAGGTATTTCTCCTGCCAGTGGGGAGCGAATGTCTAGAATGTTCTATCCCAGAGAGTTGCGGAGGCTGGACCACTGAGACTATTTTAATAAAGGGCAAAGAGAAGATTTTTGAAATATTGAGCAGTTGAAGGCTATGTGGGGGTGGCACAAAAATGGAGTTAAGGTCTGGGGCAGATCTGATTTGATTTGATTTTACTTATCATTGTCACATGTACCTAAGTGCAGTGAAATGTTTTGTTTTGCATGCAGTACAGAAAGATCATAACATACAAAGATCATATGGTAATTGAACAGAGCAAGGAATATAATTTATGTCTGCAAAGAAAGTGCACAAAAAATCAACATTAGATTTCAATTTTGAGAGATCCATTTAGAAGTCTAATAACAGTGGGGAAGAAGCTATTCTTATACCTGTTGGTACATGTGTTTAAGCTTTTGTATCTTCTGCCTAATGGAAATTGTTGGAAGAGAGGCAATGAAAGTGTAGATGGAGCCAATGGATGGCATGCTGCCTTGCATGATGGCCTGGGCTGAGTTCACAACTTTCTGTAGTTTCTTATGGCCCTGGACAGAGCAGTTGTCTTGCCAAGCTGTGATGCATTCAGGTAGAATGCTTTCTATGGTACATCTGTAAACATTGGTGAGAGTCCTTATGGATGTGTAGAATTTTCATAGCCTGCTGAGGAAGAAAAGGCGTTACTGTGCCTTCTTGACTATCACAACAATGCGGGTGGTCCAGGACAGAGTGTTGTTGATTATCACTCCAAGGATTTGGTGCCTTTGACCATCTCCACCTCAGCTCCATTGTTGTTGACAGGGGCGTGTCCTCCTCCTTCCTGAGGTCGATGATCAGCTGTGTAGGCTTACTGACATCGAGGGAGAGATTGTTATCTTTGTACCAAGCATTCTACCTCCTTCCTGTATTCTGTCATCTGTGATCTTACAGAATGGCTGGGAAATGAGGCACTGAATGAACAACTCATGATCCCATTTCTGATGCACTTATTTGTTAAAGTTATGCGTATTACAAAAATAGATTTATTTTATGTAACTGATGAAATTCAACGTGAGTTGCTTTTGTGCAGATTACTGGTCAGGCAAATTGGTCACTTTGAATTTTTGCACATTTTGCAAAGACTTGAAGACACAAAGTGGAACTTGACTGTCAGTGCACTTTCCCAGTTAAATTGTGACAGTACATTGTGTAAGAGTATTACCAAAAATGAAAGTAGGACACCCTAGGGTATGTTCTTAAAACCATAGATATGAAACTTGATTCCCATGTTAATCCTCTGAGCAAATTACAGCTAAAGTGATGGTGGAAAAATTAACTTAGTTATTTACTTGTTACCAACAGAAATACAGTCAGACCAATGTTTCTACTTCATATCTAAATTTTTTCATGACATAATAAATAATTTGAGCCTAAAACAGTTAAGTCTAATGTATATCATCCACAAACGCAGGGAATTTTACAGAGACAGCATCTTATTCTCAAGACAAGTAGATGAAGGTCTACTGTCATGAATATCCTCATGTTTGGGACAAAATTTTAGACTTCCTGTTGTTTCCTACCAGAGATTCCCCAAATGATTCTATTGGGTTTAGTCCATTCACATTTACCTATGGCCATGATAAAGAAGTCCATTAAAATTGATCAAAGAAATGTTTGGAAGACACAAATTTGAAGCTGTAGTTCCTATGTCAATTTTTCTGGAATCCAATGAAATGTTGGCCGTTATTTCAAGGTGGTTGGAGTATTAAAGTTGGGAAGTTTTACTGTAACTAACCACATCTGGAGTATAGTAAGCAGTTTTTGTCCCCTTGTTTAAGAAAAGATATTATTGCAATGGATATGGTTCAGAGAATGTCCATTAGAATTATCCGTGATATGGAGCGATTGTCTCACTGGCGAAGACTAAACAAGTTGGGACTCTACTCACTGGGGTTTATAAGAATGAGAGATGATCTCATTGAAACATATAGGATTTTGTACGGATTTGACAGGGTAAATTCTCAGAGGATGTTTCCCTTCATGGGAGAGTCTAGGACCAGAGGGTTTCATCTCAGAATTAAGGGTGATCAATTTAAGACTGGGTTGAGGAGGCATTTCTTCTCTCAGACAGGGGTTGAGAGTCTTTGGAACTCCTTGCCACAGAGAGCTGTGGAGGCAGAGTCCTTGTATTTATTTGATGCTGTGATAGATAGATTCTCGATCAGTCAGGGAGTTGAGGGTTACAGGAAAAGGGCAAGAAAATAGGCATAGGGAATGTTGGATCAGGCATGATCCTATTTCTTGTGGTCGGTGGAGAGACAAACATGCAAAGTAGCACAGGAGGATTTAAAACTTCGCGGGCAATGTTGAAAGAATGGGCGGGGAGACATGGTGAAACCAGAACATTTCAAGCAGGAGCTCAGAGACAGTAAAAACTGCCGATGCTGGAGTCAGAGATAACAGTGTGGAGCTGGAGGAACACAGCAGGCCAGGCAGCATCAGAGGAGCAGAAAAGCTGGGACCCTTCTTCAGAAATGGGGAAGGGGAAGCTGAAGTGTTAGGGTTAGCACCTTTGCAAGTTTTACATCTGAAAGCACGATTCAGTGGTCCATACAAGGTAATTGGTAGGGTTAGTAAAGAAAATTATCTGATTGATACCCCAGATTGCAGGAAGGAGAAATGGTTATGCCACATCAAAGTGTCAAGATCATGGACTGAAGGATACGAAGTATGTCAAGCAGGAAGAATAGTGGAAGATGATAGAGACAGTAAAAGTAAGGTTGAAAGTGATTTAGAGAATTCAGAAAGTGAACCTCCTACTACCTGATTAGCCAACACTTAAATGGCAGGAGAACTAAATGCTGTATTCTCGTATTTAGAAGAAGGACAAAAAAAACCCAGCAAGATTACTAGCAGAACGCGAGGAAATCTGTACAGATACACCAGGATATACAGACATGACATGGATATGGAAATCTGCACCAATAAGACAACATCCGCCCTGGAAAACAAACTCAGGTAAAAAAAAACAAGAGATTCAATATGTGTTATTAAAAAGTCCTCTTTTGGAACCTAACCGAAGCACTTGGAGGATTCCGTTGGTCTTTGTTCCTAAACCTGATGGGTCTTTTAGATGACGCATGATTACAGAAAAGTAAATGTTGTGACATAACAGATTTGTACCTAGTTCTGTGGTTAGAAGATTCTATTGATCGGGTTGGCAGGGGATCATTGTTTATTAAAAATGATTCACCAAAAGGATACTGACAAGTGCAATTGATGCAATGAGCTAAAGAGGTATGAATTTCTGCAACACCAATTGGATTGTATCAATCACCAGTCATGCTATTTGGGTTTTAAAATGCTCCCGCTACATTCCAAAGAATTATGAACCCAGTCATGACAGATGTGTATAATTGTGTGGTTTACTTAGACGATGTACAATAACAGCTGGGAAGAACATGTAACACAATTGGGAGCCTTATTTAAATAGTTACACGTAACTGGCCTCATAATATATTTTGCCAAGAATGAGTTTGCAAAGTGAGTATAACTTACCCTGAAAACATTGTCGGGTGAAGGGACGTGTTGCCAAGAACAGTGAAGTAAAGGCTTAGATAGAATTCTGCATTATTAAAACTGAGCAGAAACTGTTAGATTTTTGGGGATGTGCAGCTTTTCATGAAATCTGTGACTCGCTGCAGCACAATAGCTGCATCTCTAACAGGTTCATTCCAAAATCAGGCAAGGGTATTGTGATTGAAACAGTGATTTTGAGAAGCTGAAGGTTAGCAAAGAATCATAGAACCCGTAGTGTGTAGGGAGAAGAGATTCGGTCCATTGAGTCTGAGCAGGCCCTTCAAAGAGCATCTTATCCCAGCACCCAGCACCCCCACCCTATCTTTGTAACCCTGCAATTACTATGACTGATCCATAGCCTGCATATCTTTGGGCTAATCCTAAAGAAGGAACTGGTGTTGGCTGCCTTGACTTCATGACATCTTTGAAAGTAGAATTGAACTTGGGGTGGCAGTGGTTTAGTTGCAACATAATGAATCCAGCGGAGGGGAGGCAATGGCCTAGTGGTATTATCACTGTACTGTTAATCCAGAGACCCAGACAATGTCCTGGGAACTGGGGTTCTAATCCTGCCACAGCAGATGGTGGAATCTGAATTCAATACGTATCTGGAATTAAGACTCTAATCAATGGATGATCATGAATTGATTGCTGACTGTTGGGAAAACCCACCTGGTTCACGAATGGCCTTTAGGGAGGAAACCTGCCATCCTTACCTGGTTTGGCCTACATGTGGTTTCAAACCCACAGCAATGTGGTTGACTCTTAATTACCCTGTGGGCAATAAATACTGGCCTTGCCAGAGATGCCCTCAGCCTGTGAATGAATTTTTTAAAAAGTTACCAGTAGGGTATTTTTCTGAAATAAAAAGCCTACAAGGGAGTTGAAAACTCCAGGATTGTAGCATAATGTAGATCCTAAGAATCAAGTTGCTCTTGAGATATTTGGGGCCTGGTAATGTTGGGGAATTATAGGGTTTGGGGGATGTGGTTTGTGGCCTGGTAGGGTTGGGGTGTGGTAGGGTTTTGTGGATGGGGTAGGGGCCTGGTAAGGTTTGGGGTTGGGGTTTGGAGCCTGGCAGGGTTGTGGATTGGGGTTGGGGGTTGGTAGGGTTGGTGGATGACAGATGAGGTTTGGGTGATGGCAGGGTTGGCAGATGGGGTAGGGGGATGAGGGTTGGTGGATGGTAGGGTCGTGGATGAGTGTTGGTAGGGTTGGCACATGGGGATTGGGGGTTGAGGGTTGGTGGATGGTCGGATTTGGGGATGGTAGGGTTGTGGATAAGGGTTGGCAGATGGGTTTGGGGGATGAGGGTTGGTGGATGGGGCTTGGGGATAAGCGTTGGAGGATGGTAAGGTTTGGGGATGGTAGGGTTGTGGATAAGGGTTGGCAGATGGGTTTGGGGGATGAGGGTTGGTGGATGGGGCTTGGGGATAAGCGTTGGAGGATGGTAAGGTTTGGGGATGGTAGGGTTGGGGGCATTGGGGTTTGAGGGTCATGTATTTTCGGGGTGGGGCCTGGAGGGGGACGACCAGCAGTAACGACCAACCCTGGAATGGCGGAGGGTTGCAGGGCAGCAGGAGAGCCAATCAGAAACTCCATGTGTAAAGTTGAGCTTCAGGGAGAATGAAGCGGAGCCCGCCTGGCAGGGAGCGGGGTTATCTATGAGGAGGCGGGAACATGAGCGTGCAGGGGCAGGGCCGAACAGTCTGGGGGCGGGTCTTGTAGGCCATGGGCAGGGCCTGACGGCCGAATTGGGGCTGGCGCCAGGGTGGGCGGGACCACACGTCGGGAAGGGGCCTGAGTTTGGGGGCGGTGCCTGGTGTCCGGTGGGCGTGGTCGGAGGTCGGGTGGGCGGGGCCTGAGGCACCTCCTCCGCAGAGCCAAACACACCTGCGACTGAGAGCGGAGTCGCCGCCGGAGGAAGAGCAGCTGCAGTCGGAGATCCCTGAGTCCCCCAGGAACAGGCAGGCTGCCGGCAGCATGGAGAAGGCACACAGCAAAACGGTGGAGGAAGTTCTCGCTTTCTTCGGGGTGAATGAGAACACGGGCCTGAGTGTGGAACAAGTGAAGCAAAATCTCGAGCGATGGGGACACAACGGTGAGTGTGTGAGCAGCACCCCTGGGTGTCAGTGAGAAAATGGGGCACCCATCGGGTGGCTACGAGGGATGGGGCACCCCTCGGGTGATTGTGAGAGATGGAGCACCCCTCGGGTGACTGAGAGGGATGGGGCATCCAGAGGGGACTGTGGGAAGAGGCCACACCAAGAGGTGGTTGAGGAAGTGGGTGCACCTGTAGGTGACAGGCGGGGCACTACCGGGCTGTTGAAGAAGGGGGCCCCTGTATCTGAATGAGGGAGGGTGTGTCCACTCAGTTTCATGGGTTGGTGACTGGAGGAGGAGGAGGGAAGGGCTGCTTGATCAGTGAGTATCTCCCAGTGGTGAACGAGAGGAAGGGCACCCTCTGGGGAATGAGGTGGAACAGCCAGTGTTGAGAAGGGTTAATGGCAATGGGAAGTTTTCGGTGTGATCCTGAGGGGGACAGGGCAAGACAAGGTGTTGACAGGAAGAGCCATTGAAGGAGTGAGCTGTGCGGGGAGGAGGTTTGAGAGAGTAGGGGGCGCTCAGAGTGGGATCCAGTGGGGACCCCAGGCTGTACCAGTCTCCCTCACCAGTAGCCCAGTGGTTCATGCTCCTCACCCTGAACTGGGATGTCCAGTAGCTTGTTGGTTCACTGGTCGCAACTTCAGCATCGGAATTTATCCTGATCGGGATCTTCCAACGCTGTTTGTGTGTGTTTGGGGGGAGGTGTGGAGAGTGTGTTTGTGTTTGTGATTGTGTTGAAAACACAATATTTTTGTCGCTCTGTAACGGAAACATCAGTCTGGGTCACAGTTTAGACTGGCCCCAGGGCTAGTCCTTCTGCATGGCGGATGATAGTTTTTTTCCCCCCTCAGTTTCCCAGTTGATTTAAAACGAGTGACACAACTCTGGGTGTGTGAGATGCCTGTTGTTCTGTATACAGGGGCAGAGATCCAGTCAGGGTGTGAAGGAGATCCCATAGGTCAGGTTTGGAGGCTCGACACTCTGGGCTGTGGAGAGTTAATACAGGGCGTGTCTTTAACTGAGTCTTTCAAGAGCGCTTAACCAGTTAGTTACCGTTCAGAGCCAAACTAAACAACTCAGAAAGGATAATCTAGTTCACTTGCAATTAATTCACCCAGAAAGACCCTCTCCAGAATATGGCAATTTTTTTCTTGAGCAATTTTTTTTCTGTCTTGATTTCTTTGAAATTTGTTCATGGGGAAAATAACATTTTCAAGTCTTTGCATTGCTCCCTCGATGTCTTTTTTTTAATGGGGGGGGGGAAGATACGATGGCCGTGAAGCTCAGTTCCTTGGGACCTGTGCTTAAGTGCCCTCTCTTCTCCCCCCACCCCGCCTCTGCGAAAGCCCCGGGGTCACTTGCAGCATTCGAACCGAACCCAGTGCGCCCTATCGAACGACCAGCCGTGGCTCTGATGCGTGCGACCGCACTTTTTCCAACAGCTCAGCTCACCGTGGTTATAATGCTAACGAAACTGCAGTCACTGTCTGCTGCAGACCCCAGCGCCTTATCTTTTCTTTTCAAATAAATATCTTTTTATGTTTCTTTTCAAAAAGAAGTTAAAATTGAGCCTGCAGCTGACGATGCTTTTAGTGCAAATATTTCTCCCCCCCCCCCCCCCCCCGTCTGCTGCATGACTTGTGATTTGAAATGCAAGCTTTACTGGGGATCCTCTTTTAAATTTGCACTATAGCGTTTCGCATTAGAATAATCTGTCGAGATAGTCGGGGCTGAGGAGCAGGGGGACAGAACTAAGCTGTTAGTTGCTGGCGAGATTGGGGGTTAAATACTTGAACCATCCACGTCGCCCCCCGTATCGTCTGTACGCGGTTGACTGCACCTCTTTCAGTGTAACAGGATGTTGGGAGAGCTTTTGAAATACTGTTGATGTCGTTCGTTTGAATTAGTGTTTACTGTAGAGACTTTGACTTTGTTAGTGCTGCCGCAGGTTGAATAGTTTGGATCGAAGTTTTCAAAGGGTCAGTGAATCTGTTGCTCCAGCGAGCTTGATTCTCTCATCAGAATGATTGCGGACTATTGGGCCCACTAGCTTAATACTGTATTGGTCTATTTGCAGTCATAGAGCCACAGAATTGTGCTGGGTGTTGACTGTTGCTGTGCTGGAAGATGGTCAGGAACGACAGAGCACTGTGTTGAAACGCAGCCATTTGTTTGATACTGTGTGTGGGAAAGAGAAAGGGAGACGGAGGTTAAGGCGAGAGAGGAGCAGAGTTTGGAACAATCTCACAGCCGTCCCACTATAGCCAAGTGAATGTTAAACAAAACTTACCCTTTAAGGAAGTGTTTACTAACACCAAGTCTCCGCTGTGAAGTAGTCTGTAATCATTCCATAATAAAACAAGGAAGTGCAGACCCTGGAAATCTGAAACATTAAACAAAAATTGCTGGAGAAACTCAGCATCTGTGGAGAGAGAAACAGTTTCTTGCCCAGTGATCTTCCTTCCGAAAGTTGGAACTGCAGCCTTCAGTACATGTTTGCTTAAAGTAGCAACTGTAAGGGAGTGTGTCACTTTGCAGAGGAACAGGCTGAGCATCAATTGTCCATTAGGGATATTAAATTTGCCGCAGTCAATCAAGCAGCCATTTTGGCTTCCATTGGACCTTTATTCTGACTTTACGAACAGCTTTTCTTTGTCTATTTGCCATGAGTTACAAGCATACATTAAAAGTCTGTTTTCTTGGTCAGAAATTTTGGACAAATTATGATTTTGCCCTTGGCGTTCCTGTGACAGATTCACCAGAAGCTGCAGTTGTACTGTCATGGTGTATTAACCCCCTTCTCATACAGAGGACCAGGGAGCCACTGCTTCTACAGGCTGAGCCTAGACTTTGAGCTGTTTCTGACCAGTCAATGAAGGCACATGGCCAAATTTCCATTCTGAAGTTGTGGAGGTGTTCAAAATTAGAACTTTGTGGAGCAATCGGTGGCTGGGTAATAGGCTGTAAATTATGATGCAAGACTGTTGTGGAATAGTGCACAGACAATGCAAGGGATGTAAGACTGATGGTAGAAACTGGAGCTCAGATACGGTTGAGCCATGATCTACTTGAATGGTAGAACAGTTCTGAGGGACTGAATGTCTTTCTCCACTTCATATCTTCGATCTGTTTAACTACATAATCCTGTTTGCTGTAGACATTAAACTTAATTGTTTAATCTAATCATTCAAACACTAATTTCTACATCTTTTCCTTACTTCATATTATCAGGAAATTATATTAAACATAAAAAAATTACACTGAATGTTAGGTTCATTTGTAACATTAAACATGAGATTTTAAAAAAAAAGCTTTATGATTACCATCCAGCACAGCAACAGTGACCCCTCCCCCATGTGTGCTGTAGGCATGGTTTAGGAGGCGAAGTTATCATGTAATGGCAGATTGCCTCACTTCCTGTAAATTGTGGTGAATTTATATGAAAAAAATGTCTCTAAGGCGAAGATAGGCATCTAGAGAGAGTCTCAGCACTGGTATTAATCTGGGTTTTCAAAGTGGATTGATGGACATAAACAGTGTCTGAATGAACTGGATTAATCATTTAAAATAACCAATTTCTTGTCCAGGTTTCCACTGATTAAATGCCAGTGCCTTAGATCACGGTGAGAAAAGCTCACAGAACTGTAGATTGGGACCTGTTGAGGCATCTCTCTCAGCACGAGAGAAAAAAAATCTAAGAATAGAAGCAAATTGCTCATAATTCTGCTGCTTGGCAACAATTGAGAGCATACAAAAGAGAGTTTTATCAACATTATGTAATGCTATGAGGTGAATGATCTTTTTGAAAGTATGTCTGTGATGACCAGCTTGTTTGCTGCCACTTTCCATCCTCTATCGCCAATTAGCTGCTGGTGCCGTCCTGTTGTATTAGCTCCTTAATCGTTTGCAATTATTTAGCACCTTTTTAATGCAATAATATGTCTTCAGGCATTTGAGAGAAAAGTTGATAGAAATATAAACTAAACCAAAGAGGGGTGTCAGGACTGGAGATTTAAATCTTTTGAGGAATGTGACAAATTTAGAGAGTTGGGCTGTTACCTCCAAGCGTATGAGGTACGGTGCTGCTGACGGTAAGGTGAAGGAACGAGAGTGCGTGTAGGAGAGGTGAACTAGACTTGGAGGAGATGTGAAGGGTGAGACCACAGAGAGAGACTTGTGAGAATTGAAATGTGAAAACTGAGGCTTCACTGGATTGGGAGCTAGCATTGATTGGCAAGCCGATGGATGAATGGAACATGGTGCATGCAGCAGAGATTTGGATCAGCTCGCTGTTAGGAAAGTTGGGAATGCACTCCAGAAAGCCAGATCTGGGAGATTATAAGATCTACACAATAGCGCTGTTCTCCTGTTCAGGATATCTTCAGGATCAATTTTTTTGGGGAGTTTCCTTTATGTATACTTGGAATCCATTTTCATTAATTGTGTGTATTGAGATGAAATGAGCCACTGGAACTGTTTCCCAAAGACTGTGTAGACAGTGGAGCAAGAACTAAGGGTCAACATTCAGAAACAAAACGACTTCACTGCTGGGCTGTGTAGGCAACTAAAACAGTCTGCTCACATCCAGCTGTGACCTTTCAATCTGTATACAGATTGATCACTCCGAGTTTGGTCTTGTGGAGCGCCAACGTCGCACTTTAATATACCCAATTTTCTGAGAGTGTACGGATGGTGGGCTGCTTCAGCAATTTTCATTAAACAAATCTTATGTTCTATCAAAATTCAAGTGGGCAGATTTTGAAAAGGGTAAATAAACATCAGGAGGTGATTAATAGTCATTTTGAAATACACAGGATTCTCCAGCTGTTAATCTGCAACAACATTAGATTTATGAGTACTTGGGTTTGCCCTGCTGGTTAACTCTGGGGAGAGTTATCAGTGTCTCATTCTCTACCTCACAAGTGACAGGAGTGATGTTCAGCACAGTACACTATAACTAGAGACACTCTCATCTTTCTCCCTTGAGTAAGCTTCCTCCTGCTCCCTAGGTAACTGGCAACATATTTTTGTTGCCATGCACCAACAAAAATATCTCCTTCAGTTTAAACCTTGTTCCTTTTTAGATAGCAGATGGAGTGGCATTCCTAGGAGTGACTGTATTCTGGTGATCAAAGCAACTGCTGGTATTTACAGTGCTGAGTATTGGCCGTTTTGAACTTGGTGGGGTGGGTGGTCGGTGAGGGAGAAGGTAGAGTGTCAGTATTTACCTGATTGGGAGGGGTATTTAGAGGGTGTTTGGTCTAGAGAACACGATCACTGCTGTTGCACAATGTGGAGCCAATCTCTCGAAAGTGGGGGAGCCTGTGTCTGTGATCAGAGAGAATCCCCGCAGTGAGGAAGGAGGCCATTCAGCGGATTTGAATCTGTACTGAACCTCCGAAGAGCATCCCACCCAGTCCTGGGCGGCCAGTCTACCTAGCCTGCACGTCTTTGAACTGTGGGAGGTACCTGGAGGAAACCCACGCAGACACAGGGAGAATATGCAAACCCCACACAGACAGTTACGCTGAAGGTGGAAACGAACCCTGGCACTGAGACAGTGACAGTAACCACTGAGCTAATGTGCAGCCCACATTTGGCCAGTTGTTTTGCTGAAGGAGGTTCAATTTGTGCAGACAGTATAATTTTGTCGATGTTAGTACTGGGGAGAAGCACAAGTGTTCCCTGAATATGCTAATCAATCCAATTTAATTTGCTTAAATCTAACTGTAATGATAGCAGAACACACCACCATTGCAATTTAGACTGCTCTCATGTGATGAGGGAGTAGGCTCAACTTTGATATACTTGTTACTGAATATTATCTTCAGTAAACAGATTTCACCCAGAGACACTTGATCTAAGTGGGGAAAGACTGAAGAAAGCTGCAGCAAACATGGATTTGGGAGGGTCCTTGTGATTGAATCATAAAAAGCCAGCATCCAAATTCAGTGGGTAATAGACTCGGAGTCCTATAGCACGGAGACAGGCCCTTCGGCCCCAACGGGTCCATGGTGACCAAAATGTCTATCCACGTTAAACTCATTTCTCTGCATTTGTCGTATATCTTTCTAAACGTTTTTCCTATGCGTGTATTTGTTCAAATGCCTTTTATATGTTGTTAATATTCCCACCTCAACCACTTCCACTGGCAGCTCATTCCGTATGCATAAAGCCCTCTGTGTAAAAGAAAAAAGTTGCCTTTCAGGTTCCCATGTATTCTTTTCCCCCTTACCTTAAACTGACGCCCTCTTGTCCTCAATTCCCCAACCCTGACCATGACTCTCATGATCTTGTATACTTCTATAAGATCCCACCTCGGTGTCCAACGCTGTAAAGAAAACAAGCCCTACCTTATCCAACCTTTCCCTATAACTCAGTCCTTTGAGTTGTGGCAATGTTCTTGTAAACTTCTGCACTCTTTCCAATTTACTAACATTCTTCCTATAGCAGGGTGACCAGAATTAAACACAATACTCCAAGTGCAGCCTCACCAACTTCCTGCACAACTGCAACGTAACTTCCCAACTTTTATACTCAGTGCCCTGACTGATAAAGGCCAGTGTGCCAAACACCACCTTCACAGCCCTGTCTACCTGTGACTCCACCTTCAGAGAACCGTGCACCTGAGCTCCAAGTTCCACTACATTCCTTAAGGCCCTATCATTCACCATGAAGCTCCTACCTTCATTTGACTTTCCAAATGCAACACCTCACGCTTATCTATATTAAACCTCATTTGCCATTTCTCAGTCCACTTCCCTAGCTGATCAAGATCCTGCTGCAATTTCTGATAACCTTCCTCACTGTCCATGATACTGCCTATTTCAGTGTCATCCACAAACTTACTAATCATGCCTTGCATGTTCGCATTCAAATCATTGATATAAATAATGACCCGTGAGGCACACCACTAGTCACAGGCCTCAGTCAGACAACCATCCTTCCAGTATCACCCTCTGCTTCCTACCACCAAGCCAAGTGTGTATCCAATTTGCCAGCTATCCCTGGGTTCCATGTGATCTAACCTTCCAGAGCGGCCTACCACGTAGAACATTTTTTTCAACGGCCTTGCTGAAATCCAGATAGACTACGTCTACTGCCCTGCCTTCTTCAACCTCCCCGATCACTACTTCAGAGAGCTCGTAACAAATTTGTGAGGCATAATCTCTCCCACACGAAGCCATGTTGACTACTCCTAATTAAACCCTGTCTTTCAAATTCACGTATCTTTTACCCCTGAATCTTCTCAAGTAAGCTACCAAACACAGACATTAAGTTTACGGGTCTCTAATTCCCAGGTTGTTTTGTTTTTTATTTTTTTGCAGCCCTTCTTGACTAAGGGTACAACAGTGTTCCAGGATCTGATCCATGGCTAACGATAATGCAAATATGTCAGCCAGGGCCTCCACAATTTCTTCTCCAGCCTCTTGCAGGGTTCTTGGAAAAATGTGTAGGTAAATGGGATGTTGCTCTTTATTTCAAAGGGAATGGAGTAGATGAGTAACGAAGGTTTACTAAAGCTATACAAGGTACTAGTTAGACCACACTGTTGGATTACAGTAAACCATTTTGGGCCTCTTATCCAAGGAAAGAGATACTGGCATTCGGGACAGTCTAGAGATCCTGGGTAGTATTCCCTGTTACTATGGCTGCACAGGTCTGAGAAATTGAGGTTGCGCACAGAGCTTCGAGGACATGACATGGTAGGTGACAAAATATTTTTACCCCTTGGGGAGAGGCCAGGACCGGAGGGTATCCTCTGAGTGAGGTGTGGCCCATTGGAGTCAGATGAGGAAGAATTTCTTTCCTCGGAGGGTTGTGAATCTGTGGAATTCTTTACCCCACAGGGCTGTCGAGGTTGGGTCATTAAGTATCTTCAAGGCTAAGAGACTGTTAATCAGTAATAAAGTCAAGAATTATGGGGAAAGGTAGTTAAGGATTATCAGATCGGATGAAATCTCGGCGAATGGCGGAGCAGACCTGATGGGCTGAATGGCCCATTTCTGCTCTTGTGATGTGGTCTTATTTCCATTTGAAAATAGAGACACTTTCTCTGAAGACAGTCACACATTTGTCACCCCAGGAACACCTTCCCAGATTGGGCAAGAAAGAGTGTTTCTGAGAAAGTGATCATCACGGAAAAAGGAGGAGGGTGTTCAGTTTTTGAAACTGTTCTATCAATCAATCAATCAATCAATCTGATCATGGCTTAGCTGTTTGTTAATTCCATTTCCTTGCTCTCATCCATTTATCCTTGCTTGTGTTTTCTTTGTCTTGTTGTCCCATCTACCCCACACCCACCTTTCGCTTTCTCTATGCTCTCTCCCACCAGCCTTGTGGGGAGTTGTTGAGTTGTGTATAGACAGAAAGAGAGTGTGTCCAGTGAACAAACGATGACAAAGGAAACATTGTGCCAAGACATTGTTGGAGAAGGGCTTGCTATCACAGTAGTGAGATTGTCTTCAGCCAGCTGAGCCATGCTTGGAACCAGTACCATCACAGTTCATCAGCTGCCTGGTGATAATGGGCCTTTTTTGTTTTGTTTTAAGCAATAAAGCAAAATAAGCCAGAGTTGAAAAACTTTGTAAACTGGACATAACTGATTCGGCAAGCCTTGGTAAAGATTTTCTACTCTTCTCCAGTTATTTGAAATCACTTGTCCAAAGCTCATGTCATTTGTGGTGTTGATTTGCTAGTTGAATGGTTGTAATCTGTATCTGGTTTATACAGTGCACAGTTACTGAGGAGCATCTTGACACCCATTCTACTGAGTTCTGAAGACGTGAGTCATCCCATATAGGACCTTGCGTTCTGCTGTGTTTCATTATTGAAATGATCCATAATTGGTTTTGGCATTAATAGAGCAAAATCAGCCAGAGTTCCCATTCTAGGTCCTCTCGGCAGGTTCTGTTGATGTCTGTCAATAAATGAAGGACTAAGATGGTTCTGCTGTATTTCCTTCCTTGACTGATGCCCATTGTCTAGTCTTGAATAATCGGCGAATGACTACTGTGCCTATGTGACTATTCTGGGATCTCTGCAGGAGCATCTCACCTTGTTTCCCTTGTCTGTCTTTTCACTGCAGCCCTGCAAATAAATTTCACTCCAGACAATATCCCAATTCCCTTTGAAGGCTTTATTTGAATCAGCTTCCACCACACACAGTCAGTACATTTGGATTCTAAGCACTTGATACATTTTTTAAAAATTTCCTCAATTCATAGTTTGTTTTTTTTTAAACAAAAACTTGAAATTGGTGCCTTCCAGTTGTTAATCCTTCTGACTTTGAAATGATTTTGCATGTCTCCATCAAATTCATTATCAATTTTCTCCTCACCAAATTTCTGCCAAGCCATCCATGTGACTGAAGCTTCTGTCTCTAATACCTTCACACCAAGTGTTGTACCCAAAACTTGAGGTCGTGTTTCTGTCGAGAAGGAGGATTGTTTTGAACAGAATGTAGAAGGAGCGACACTGCTGTGAAACTGAAACCTGGTCAGAGTTCAAGACAGAAGGAGTGCAAAAAGCAGATGGGTCTCCTAAACTACATTCAGTGCGCATGATGTTTGAGTACATGGTCAGCCCAAAGATCATGAAGCAGGAATTTTTTATTGCACAACATCACAAAGAAGAGAAATCAAGGTTACACAAGGAAGGCATCTGCCCATTAGGTCACCTGTGCCTTAAGCACTTTTTGTCCAGAGAAGGCTCCAGCTGCTCTGCTCAGGCCCTTCTCTCACCACTGCCACCTGTTGTTGGAGGTTCTGTTATGTTTACATAGCTGCAAATTTTAATGTGGGCACGAAAGCGTTTGTCACACATTGTTAATGGACCTCAGTATCAGCCCATTCAAAATGTTTGATGTGGAATATAGCGACTCTAATTTCCCATGCAGGATTTTTCAACCACCCATGCTTACCACGTCTTTTACTGTTTTACATTTTTATATACAAAAAAACCTTATCCATGTGAGCATTTTAAGAATGGCTAGTCTTTCAGGGATTTTTTTTTGTCTACTGTTCAATCTTGGCAAATTGCTGAGGCAAGTTTGCCAAATTGCATGGCGATTATAGTGGGATCAGGGTTTCTATGAACTGGGATCAAGAGAAAATATTCTTAAATCCTGCTGGGCAAGCCTGTTGAAACCACTCATTCACCAATCAAATGTCAGCCAATCTGGGGAAACTCGATGAAAGCTGGTGTGTGAAGTGTTTTCCAGTTTTGAAAGACACTGCGTTGTGTCAGTGAGTGGTTGCCCACTGGGTATGAAGTGGAGAATATACAGAGGTTGTTACGTCAGCCCAGGCGAGCAGACAGTAAGTGCAAGTTATCAGGAAGAAATGATTGAGCTCCACCTCTCAACTCTGTTACCACCGATGATCTTTGCAGTCAGAAGTATTTCTTCGAATTCTGACCATGTCTTGCAGTTCCTCATGTTATAATTTTGAGGTTTGAGATTGACAAAGACTAACATTCTCTATATTTGAAATGAAAATAGGTGGTCATGCATTTATGTAGTGCCTATCACAGTTTTGGAATATTCTAAAGTGTTGCACAGGCCATGAGTAACATGGAGCTGTAATCACTGTAATAAAGTTGGGAGATGCTACAACCACAAATTGTGCTGTAGATGCCCATAACAATAAGGTGACAGTCCAGGTTATCTGTAATAGTGGTATTGTTTGAGGGATAAATATTAGTCAGAACATTGGGAGAAACATCCCTGTTTTCATTCAGTTAGTGCCCTTTGGATCACTTTAATGGTTTAGACCGGGCTCTGATTTAACGCTTGGACTTGAGCTCCCGCTGACCATGTGATACTCAAATGCAAATCCAGTGACTGTGAATCCCCAGAGGTGGTGGTGGGGGTCTGCTGTTGTGGTGGGGGGCAGGGGTGTGACACTTGTGTGGGCAGTGAGAGGTTCCTTCACTTTCTTCTGTTTGGCAATCTTCTGAAGGAAGTGGTGACTTGTCAGTCATGACCTTGCATTCTAATAGTTGCTTCATAGAATTGTAGCAATGACAATGGGGGAGACAGGCCATTTGGCCCATACTACTGCTAGCTCTTCAGCTGGATCTGTATGACTTCTATCTATCTGGTTGTTTTAAGATATCAGTGTGCTTTTAGGTATCACTTATCCCACAAGATGTTCATTCGATTAACATTTTCTTCTTTCTGTGTGTGTGGAGGTATGATTCAGCATTGATCCTCATGATGAGCTGATTTGTTTTTAAAAACAAGTTCTTTGAATTGCTCCCAGGTTCCCCAATGAAGTGCTGAGGCGTAGGGTCTATAATTGGATAAGAAGACCAAACCAGCGAGCTGTACACTAGGTGTGGTCTCACCAGTGCCCTACAGTTGTAACAAGATCTCCTTTGTGTTTAGAAACTATTCCCTTTGTAATAATGACCAAGATCCTAATAACTTGCTGTGGCTGTAAGCTAACTTCATGATTTATGTACAAGGACATTCAGACCTCTCCGTACAGTGATTAATGTAGGAGTTGGTTATTGTACAAGTCATGCACGTATAGTGGAAGCTGGGGAAGAAGCTGGAGCAATGTCTCAGTTGCCCCCTGCAAGGGGACAAGGGCCCATGTCTCTCCAGCCCTGGCAATCATCTTCCTCATTATGAAGAAGTCATACTGGATCCGAGATATTAATGCTGTTTCTCTTGGAGATACTGCCAGATCCGTTGAGTCTCCGGTTATCCTACATCCACTGCCCTGGCTTCATTGAAAGGCGAGTAAACAAAAGGAAACTTGTATTTCTAGATAATTTTAATTAACCTTAATTTTAAACATGTAGAGACACTGCCATTGCACCACGATGTCTGTGCAGGGAATGTCATAAGCTTGCATTTCTATAGTGAATAGTGACTGAAAACGATTTTGAAAAGTCATTTTGTTGTGAAGTGCTTCTAATTTCTGATGGCTGCTGCATGGTGCAATGGTCTGCTCTGGTTATTTTAACCTGGTTAGACATGTTGTGACAAGTGGGATTTGAGACTGGACTTTGTGGGTCCAGAGATAGTGACATTACCACTGCACCCCACAACTCTTACTGATCTGCTTCAGCCTGAACACTCCAACAAAAGGCAGCCAGCAAAGAGAATCTGCATCTTCTTTCACAAGCGCCCAAGTTCTACTGAAAGTGTGGCTGTAAATGTAGTGACAGCAGCAACCAGTTTGCTCACAGCTAGACCCCACAAACAGCAGGATAATGACCCCTGCATTAACTGTTTTAATGATGGCCTAATTACCTGAATTCCCATGGTGTTGGCTTAAGGATAAATGTTGGTTGGGGCACTGGGGACAGCCAATCTGTTCATCACAACATTTCTGCAGAGGATTTGACCTACAATTCTCAACCCCACCTTCTCACTGACCTCCATCCTGAAACATTGACCTACCTAATCCTCAGATGCTATTTGACCTGCTGTCCTTCTTGAGTTAGTGGGTTCTGTAAATGGATGGAAATAGGACCATTCCCAACATCCCGTCGCCTCAATTTCAACTTAGTTTTAAAAGAACGGTGATACTTTAGTAATGGAATGTATCCTCTTGTGCTAACCTTGAACTTTGTGAGTGTGAAGTACAGGGATTGAGAGAACAGGGGAAACTGTCATGGAGAGCTGCAGTTTAACAACTGACCCTGTAAAACAAGACTGGGGGAGCTGATGTAATATCTCTCTTGCTCTCTCTCACACGCTGCATCTAGGAGTGCTGTGAATTTAAATAACCCCCTTGAAGCAGCGGAACAACAGCAATACTGACAGGTTTGAGTTGGAAGTCGAGGGTTGTTCAAAGAGCTGGGCTGGAATCGCTAAACTTGATTATTGCACTGCAGGAATCAATAGCATCTCACATGGCCCAGCCCCTTGCTTCTGCCCTCTGCTTGTTCCATCAGCATGGGGTCTCCTTGTCCTCCGAGACACAGAATCTGGATAAAGGATGTGACAGTCGAGTCTGACTGAGACAGTTGCTAAATCACCAGTGAGAATTGTTTGACTGTCACTGTGCTGATGGTTTGCACCTGAACCTGTGATGCTGAAAACCCTGCAGAACATTAAAATGACAGTGCGTTCCAATTGCAGACCAAAGGTCAGGGACACAGATGTCTCAAGTTCTGAATGTACTCTACTCAATAGAGAATTCTTACTTTATTTTATTATGACTGTCTGATTACCAATGGACTGCAGGGAGGGAGCAATTGTTATCTTGTGTCTGTGTCACCCCTCACCCCTTCCCCACTTCTGCCTTGTAAATGTGATAGTGATGCTTTAATAGTGTACTGTTAGAGAGTTGCATGTGGGACTTAGATTTTCAATGATGGTTGAAGTGGGGATAAGAGACAGCTGGGGTGTTTGAATTAATTTATGTAATTGTACATCTTGCATCAATATGCTAGAGGTATCACATCTACAACCCATTTGTTCATTGCACCAAAATATTGTAATTGGGTCCATTAACCAAACTGGTTAAACTGCCACATACACAGTTGACTAGATGAATGAATTAAAAGAAGTTCCAATCAAGGATGAATATTCAGTGAAGTTTTTTTTTAAACTCTAACCTACTTAGTGATTACCAGGGGATTGTGATACAGGTGTGTGAACGTTTGGTAACTGGATCAGAGAAGCCAAGTTCCTATCCCAGCAAGAGAAGGAAACTTGGGGAAGAAAAAGCTGCTGCTGGTTGAAGTTGAAAAGATTTTTTAAGTTTTAAGAGACAGCAACTGTTTTACTCAAATATAAATAGAAACTGGTGGAAGTACTCTCTCAGATCAGGTAGTATCTGTGGGGAGAGAGAAGCAGCATTAACGTTGCAGGTTTTGATCTGCAAAGTTACTGATACTAGATCTGCCGACTGATGCCAGATTTCGTTGCAGATTTGCGGGATGGACAGTATTTTGACTTCGCAGCTGTAGGGAAGGAAACCTGTCTTGCATGCCCAGTCTGACCTATAATGACCGCAGTCCCACATCAGTGTCTTTGAAATGTTTTGGCAACCCCCAACCCTCACCCCATTTACTGTTGATCTGCTGTTCCTGGGAGGGGCAAAGAATTCTGTCTTTGTTAGTGATGCTCACGTTCTGAGAATGAAATAGTGTCAAAGTGACCAGTGAAAACGTTTAAAAGCTGATTTTGTTTTCAATAGTGTTTCAGTTCTTCATCCTGGTTACTCTAAACTGCAGGAAAGGTTCCCTTATGCTTGGGAGTTGAGGGGTCTGTGCATTTTAATTTTGTTTCTAAGCTACCTTGCATCATCACGTTTGTTATCAAGACTCCTAGCCTGATGGTGAGACCAACATGCTTTGGAGGATCTTTTATTTTCTCACATAGCTTTCTTCCTTCATGTACTGTCTCCCCACTCCTTCTGGGTCTTTATGCATGTTTTGATAGTTATTTGTATCAAATGTTCTAATGAAACACCTTCAAGAAATGTCAGAGCAAGTTACTGCCGATGCTGGAATCTGTACTGAAAACAGAAAAGTGCTGGCGATCACAGTAGGTCTGGCAACATCCATGGAGAGATGGCAAGCTAACGCGACTCTTCTTCTAGATGACTCTTCAGACAATGATAGGTAAGACTTGAGCCCAGATCTTTTGGCTCAGTGTAACAACAATCCTTTGAGTTGCCCCTTGTTCATCAAACACTTTGCCAACAGATGTGATCCTTTGTCTCCGTAGAGAGTAGAGTCTAAATCCGGTGCTACGCTAAAAATATCTACCGCATCAGGTAATCAGCCTATTCGGAGATAAATTAACGCCCCTCTAGAGGCAGTGGGACTTGGCCTGGGCCTCCTGCCTCAGAGGTACGGATGGTACCATTGCACTCGAGAGACCTATTTTTGTTTTATTTCTTAGTCCAGAAGTACTCTTGCACGCAGTTGAAAACATTTTCTTTTTCCCCATCACCAAGTCATCGTGGTTTTTTGCCTTATCCACTAACTGCCACCAGTAAATTGTTTCCAGTTGAATAATTTACATATATAGACTGTTAAAAGTAATGGAAACCATCAAAAGGGAGGGAGAGGAGGGGTGAGGGAGAAAGAGCTAAATCAAAATGGAGTTGGAACGGGGACAAGATCCCTCTTAATGTTCTACTATTTTAATATATTTACATTTTATAATCAGTATGTTAAACATTGCACCTTACAGGTTTTATAGATCAGCTTGCTCAGCGATGTTATTGCATACGTCTGACCCAGGAGGCCAGGGGTTCTGGTCGCCTTACTTCAGAAGTGTGTAATAATATCACTGATCAGGTTGGTTGGGAAATAGGTATTTAAATAAATGTTAGGAGGGTTTGGAATTTGGTACAGAGCTATGTAGAGAGATTTAGACAGTGAGGATTAGTTTGGGATTGGTACAAGACTGTGGAGAGAGTGGGTTGATGAGAACAGATTTGGATTGTTTCAGCAAGGAGTCAGTACAGGATTCAATGGGACTATGATGTAAAACTCTAGTGTTGAATTTATTTTAATAAAGCAAGTTTACGGAACAGCCACATGCAGCTGATTTGGAGACTGTGATTTGAACCAGTTACTCTTGACACACAGTGCCATGAGAATGTGTGACATCAATCCAGAACGAGCACCTTGTAAAATAAACCTCAAGCCATACAAATTTGTTTGCTAATGCTGGAAATAACATTTGACACTGCAAAGGGCTTATAATTAAAGACAGCAAGCTGACTGGGCTAGAGAGGATAAGTTAGTGTGAAGCACTGGCCACAGTCTACATTGAGAAAATGATCGCTTTTCTTCAATAGACCCCAACATTTGTAATCTTGAAGGATCCAGGTTGAAAAGACAAGTAGAGATAACAAGGTGTAGAGCTGGATGAGCACAGTGGGCCGAGCAGGAAAGCTGATGTTTCAGGCCTAGACCCTTCTTCAGAAATGGGGGAGGGGAGGGGGCTTCTGAAATAAATAGGGAGAGGTGGAAAGAGGATGGATAAAGGAGAGAGGGGCAGGGATGAGGCTGGTAGGTAGGAGATGGGGGTGAGGCTTGAGGCGGGAGGACTCACACCCCACTCCTATTTCTTACCTCCTAGCCTCATCCCACTCCCTTGACCTGTCCGTCCTCCCTAGACTGACTTATTCCCTCCCTAACTCCCCACCTACACTTACCTTTACTGGCTCCATCTCTGCCTCTTTGACTTGCCTGTCTCCTGTCCACCCATCCTCTCCTTTATCCATCCTCTCTTGCCTCCCCTCCCCCCACCCCCCCCCACTTCCTATTTATTTCGGAACCCCCTTCCCCTCCCCCATTTCTGAAGAAGGGTCTAGGCCCGAAACATCAGCTTTCCTGCTGCTTGGTCTGCTGTGTTCATCCAGGTCCACGCCTTGTTATCTTGGATTCCCCAGGATCTGCAGTTCATACCATCTCTGAAAAGACAAGTACTTGTTTTGTTACAAAAGGTTCAGTAGGAATGCTGCTTCATTAAGTCTTGCAGATTGGCTGTAATGTTCGTGAAGCAGTTTGATCCCGTGATTCATTCAGCTACCCTCTGAATAATCAAATCATGTTTCCTATTTGTGGAGCATTCATTCTGAGCTGTCTGTGGAGGCATACTGATTATGGAATTTATACTGTACTTTATTATTTATAAGAACTGTCTGTATATCCATTGGTTACAGGAGTTTCACAGAATTAGTAGATAAATCCACACCTTCAGGAAACCCTTCCTGTTTCCAATTAAAGCTACAGCTGACTTGCTTATCTTAATGTGGTGTTTTCTGTGTATCGAACAGCAACCGCTACAGCTGAGAAGCAAAGTCATTAACAGACCAGCCACTTGGCTAAAACAGCTTGGATTCTCTTCCCTTTCTCAGTGTGAAACCCAGCTCGAGTTAACAAGTGCCGTTGGATCTCCAGTACCATCCCTCAACCAATGGGCATATATTATATCGGTCAGCAGGCTGGTTGTGGGGCCATTTGCGATGACCTCTATCTTGGTCACTCTCAAAACATCCACATAAACACCTTATCCAGTTGGAAATAGCGAGAGGATCTGAGTGCAGGAGCAGGGATGTCTTGCTGCAATTGTACAGGGTGTTGGTGAGACCACACTTGGAATACTGAGTAATACTACTACGCACCATCCTCAGCACTGGAATACAGTGTAGGTCTCCTCAGCCAGAACATCCATCCTTAGATATGGAGGAAGAAGAATGAAAGCTCGCCAGACCGAGTCCTCTGATAGCAGGACTAACGTGTGTAGAGAGACTAGATTGGTTAGGACTATATTCACTTGGGTTTAGAAGAATGAGGGGGCTCTCCTAGAAACCTACAACATTCTAAAAGGACTAGACAGGGTAAATGGAGAAAGGATGTTCTCAATGACCGGGGAGTCCAGACCTGGGGTCACAGCCTAAAGATATGCGGTAGGCCATGTAGGACTGAGATGATGAGAAATGACTTCTTCCAAAGAGTGGTGAGCCTGTAAAATTCTCTGCCACAGAAAGCGATTTGAGCCCAAATATTGAATGTTTTCAAGTAGGAGTTATAGTTCTTGGGGTTAAAGAGAAATGGGGTATGGGGAGAAAGCAGGAACAGGGTACTGAGTTGGATGATCAGCCATGATCATATTGAATGATCAATGGGCAGAATGGTCTATTCTTGCTCTTATTATCTGTTTCAATGAGGTGTATGACAGACCAGGCAATCTCTAACTTCAGTCACGAACTGGAGTGTTTGCTGCTGAGAGTTTGCTTTATGTGACGAGTGAAGCTATGGCATCCAGAAATACTGGGAGTTTGATTTAGTCTATGAATAATAATTTCAGTAATGTATGAAGGGTGATGGAGGATTAATGTCCTGTAGACTTGATGTATAGTCTTTTGATGAAAATCTTCACAATTGCAAGCCCACACTCCTCAGCTGCAGATGTAAGCTGACCATGATTTGATTCCATAATCTGGGATATCACTGGAGTGCTGCATGATAAGAGATGTCTTTTTGGACAAAACATCTGATAATCTTGATTCCATCCTATTGTCTGTAGAATGTGGAGTAATGAGTGAACTGTATCAATGTGCTGATTGCTACTGAGCCTGTGTGTAAGGTGCTACCTCATTGGTGTCAGCTTGTGTGGGATTAAGACCTGATGGAAGAAGATGAGATCTACCAGGCCTCCCTTTTTAGTTCGTGGGCAATAAATGTTGCACTTTCCTTGTGTTCTGTACTCATGTCTCTAAGTACTAGAAGCTCCTAAAGATATTATTGCAGATGGGAGCAAGGAAGTTATGCCTAGTGTCCCTCAACCGACTGCAGATTCTTTAGATCTTATTCTATTGTTGATTGTAGCAGCTTTTGTTTTGATTATAATTTTAAGACCATAAGACAAAGGAGTGCAAGTAGGGCCATTTGGCCCATTGAGTCCACTTTGCCATTTAAATCATGGCTGATGAGCATTTCAACTCCACTTCCCTGCACTCTTCCCCATAGCCCTTGATTCCTTGTGAGATCAAGAATTTATCGATCTCTGCCTTGAAGGCATTTAACGTCCCGGCCTCCACTGGGCTCTGTGGCAATGAATTCCACAGGCCCACCACTCTCTGGCTGAAGAAATGTCTCCTCATTTCCATTTTAAATATGCCCCCTCTAATTCTAAGGCTGTGTCCACGGGTCCCAGTCTCCCCGCCTAACGGAAACAACTTCCCAGCATCCACCCTTTCTAAACCATACATTATCCTGTAAGTTTCTATTAGTTCTCCACTCGACCTTCTAAACTCCGATGAGTACAATGCCAGGATCCTTAGCCGTTCATCGTACGTTAAACCTAAAATTTTGTTGTTCCATTCCTGCAGTGACTGCATCCATGTGGCTAATTTTTGTTGCCGTTTGATTTGAGATGTTCTGAGATTATGAAATCCCCATATTTTGTTCCTTTTCTGTGCTTGACCTTTTGTTTTCGAACAAAAGAATAATGTTCGGAGTACTTTCCTGTTCCAAGAAGCTCTTGGTTTTTTGTTTGGCATTGTCCAGCAGACACATTGCAGCTAGCAGACAGAAAAGACAAGCTGCCTCTGAGCTGAAAACAAACGCCAATGGGTGGGGAAGGAGAGAATGGTGGAAACACATTCCTGAGCAAGGCTAGAGCATTAGCACATTGAAGTCGTAAGCAGCAGCAGCAACAATCATAACCCTGAGGGCTGTCAGCAACGAGGGGGTGGGTGGGGAAAATACAAGCCATTGATGAAGATGGAATGGGATTCCCTGGCCCAGGCTTGTTATGGAATCCCTGTCACTGGAGCCAGAGCCAGTTAACCACTGCAAGCCTTAACTTGTCCTGGGTTCCAACTCTCCTGTTTATTCTTTGTACAAGTGAGTATTTAATATTTTTGTGTGTACTCGGAGCATGCAGCCACACAATGTCTGCTCACTGCCTTCACTTGCAGATACAGAACAGTAGAAATTTGATCTTTTGGGTTTCAATACCATATTAACATGCGACAAGCCTGAAATGGAACCATTCCTGCACTCATACATCAGCTATGTTCACTTCTGTTGATTGGTGATTGTCCCTGGCATTCCGATTTGAGCGTCTTTAATGTTCCTCCTCCTTTCTCACTTTTGAATCAGTCGTCACTTTTTATAGGATTCAAATGGGATCCAAGATGTACCTTTGAATCGGGAATTGGAAAGGAGGACTGATCCCCAAGTTACAATCACCACGGAAGTGCTGGTGAACAAATTGGACAAGTTCTTGAGATTTTGATGAACGTCATCCTTGGGTTTTAAACAAAGTGGTTAGTGAGTTAGTTATGTGATAGTTTTTTTTTAAATCTTCCAAAATTCCCTTAGATGTGGGATGAGTTCCACTAGAATGTAGCTCCTATATCCAAAAAGGTAGGGGTGGGGAGACAGGGAGCAGGATATCACAGCCCAGTTAGCTTAAGATCTGTTACAGGTAGTGCAAATCCATATTAAAGACACCATCACAGTGCATTTCAAAATGTTCCAGGGGTAATCAGGCAGAGTCAACACAAATTTTGTGAAAAGGAAATGCACTGAAGGCATGATCAGTCGTATGGATCTACATTAAAAGGCCCTTCATCCCATTGAATCTGTGCCAGTCAAAAACAGCTATTCTAACCCTATCTTCCAGCACTTGACCCATATCCTTGTGTGCCTTTACATTGCATGTGCATGTCCAAATGCAACTTAAATGTTATGGGGGTGCCTGCGTCTCCCACCCTTATAAGCATAGAGTTCCAGATTCCTACTACACCCTGGGTGACAAGGTATCCCATCTCCCCTAAACCTGCCCTTTACCTTAAATCTATTCCCCCTGGTCATTATTCCCTCCATCATGGGGATAAGTTTCTTCTTGTCCACCTATTTATATCCCTCCATAAGTTTACACATCTCAGCCATGACTCCTCTCAATCACTTCTGCTCTAAGGCAAACAACCCCGGTCTATCCAATCTGTCTTCATAACTGAAACTCTTCAGCCTGGGCAACATCCTGGTAAATGTCCTCTGACCCCCCCTCCCAGTGTAATGACATTCATCCTTTTAAAATGGAGAGCAGAACTCAATTCTCTGAAGAAGTAAATAAGCTGTGGATAAAAGGGAACCAGTGGATGTACTACAGTTGGATTTTCATTGGCCTTTTGACTTAGTGCCACATCAATGGTAATTGTGGAAAACAAAAGCTCATGGTATAAAGATAACATTCTATCATGAGTAGAAGATTGGCTAGCCAACTGGTAACAGTAGATCAGTCTCCAGTCAGAGAGGTATCAGTTGCAAGATGTAAAATGACTGAGGTCCTCAGAAGGCAGTGAAAGTTGAGTCTTTGAATCTTCTTAAGGTGGAGGTCAAAGATTCTTGTAGGGGTGAAAGGTTATTTGGGGGTTAGACACAAATATGGAGTAATTTGATCAGTCATGATTGTACTGAATGATTGGGTTGGTTCAAGAGGTTGAATGTCCTGTTTCTGCTTGTAGCTCACATGACTGTTTCTAGAGGATTCATCTGAACTCAGGATGCCATGATGTTCAGATTCTAAATGGGTAAATATTGAGGGTGATGGGAGTTTTGGTTACAGCAAAAGATGAGATAACAGGCTCTCAGTGCGTAAGCCAAGTACGGAAGGGATCAGGTATGAGTGTCTCTTCATATATTTAATGTCAAAAAGATTGATTCTTCTGGAAGATTCTAGAAAAATTAATGATGCATTTAGTGTTTCAGTGCAGATGTTCTTGTGCATCACTGAGCAAATTGGCTGGGTAAAGTCTTTGCTCCTCCATGAACACAGTGAATAGTTAGGGTGCAGAATGCTCTGACTGGAAGTGAGGTGGAGGCAGGATCAACTGGGGCATTCAAGAGGGGCATTGGATGGTTACTTGGGTAGAAATAGCACACAGGGATATGGGGAAAAGGCAGAAGAGTAGGTTCTAGAACCTGTGCAACCACCATGGGCTGAATGGCATTCTGTGAGTTGTAGAGTTGGTGCTGGGGAACATGAATTGTTCTTTGGACACCCTGGATGATCGCTGGCATTGGTGATGCATGGCAGAAGGGGCAAGGAGGTGACAGCTAAAAATGGCAATGGACAATGGGAATTCAGTTCTGATCCACAGCATCCCTGCCTCTTGAGCAGTTGAGCCATTCATTCCTGGCATGTTACAGCAGCCTGGGAGCAGAACCTCAAACAGGAGGGGATGAAACTTAAATATTTGTTTTAGTGATGGTGAAAATATCATGCCAATGCCCGGGATCATCCACTGTGTTGTGCCTAGAACTTAAATTGTATCCAAGTGAAGTGTGTGTTTGGTGAGTTATAAGCAGCAGTATGTCTTTGGGCACACAATCAAAAGTTAGGGCCTCGCTTCCTTGAGTAGGTCTGCGAATTGAAATTTCAGAGTTTGGTGGTGAGATGCCAATGGCTGCTGTTGTTGAGTTAAAACAATTGTGATCCCTCTCTGGGCACACCCTGTCACAACCCCATCCCCACCACCACCTCTGCTGTCATGGAGGGGACCATGACAATATTCAAGTCTTAAAAATTTTTTGAGAAGATTTGTAGCTCTGGTTGTGGATGAGGTTGTAGACTTGCTCGCTGAATTGGTGTGTTTGGTTGCAGACATTTTGCCACACTGCTAGGTCACACTGTCAGTGTACCTCTGGGGAAGAGTTGGTGTTCGGTACTGCTTGTTATTTATATACCTCAGTTTACTGAGGTTGTTGACATCACTTCTGGTTCTGTTTTTATCAGTGGATTGTATATCGGGTCCAGTTCAGTGTGTTTGTTGACTGAGTTCCGGTTGGAATGCCGGGCTCCAGGAATTCCCTGGCATGTCTCTGTTTGGCCTGGAGCCCTGGCATTCCAACCAGAACTCAGTCAACAAACACACTGAACTGGATCCGACCTACAAACCTCTGAGAAAGCGAACTGGAAGTGATGCCAACCACCCCAGCAAACTGAGGCATGTAACAACAATAGGGACAGAACACTGACTCCTCACTGGAGGCTCACCTGATAGTGTTACCTAGCAGGGTGATGAAATGTCTGCAGTGAAACACAGCAGTGCGGTGAGCAAGGCTACAATAGCCAAGCCTTCAAATAAGGTCACAGTAGGATAGCACTTGGGGAATTACTGGGTTACCATCTCAATTTCTTATGAGCTGTCTGTTAATTGTAAATTTTTTTTTTGCCCCTGTCTGTTCCTGACATTGAGTTTCTCAATGGGGAGAACTGTGTAATGTTTTAGAGGGGAAGTGTGAGCCAGTGAAAGGGCTTTAGGCAGAGCTTGCCTGTGTTGTTCAGTGCTCTGTTTTGACTTGAAAGTAATACTTACTGAGTTAATATACTTTGTTAGGGTAATGAGAGTCACTTCCAAAGCATGCAAAGTGTTCTCTTACTCTGGACGGATTTTAGGAAGTCACATCACATGATCTCCTGTCCAATGCAAACTTGTACCCGGCTCCCTCACCTCATAACAATTGATCAATAATGGTAGGCACAGTACCCACAATCCATTGTGCTTTAGAAACTCCTCTATCCACCTTGTCATTTCATCAGCTGTGCCAGGACTTGTTGCATTCTCAGGTTTGTGGTGTTGGTGTTTTGTAGGTAACCTGGAATTTGAGGCCCAGACTCTTCAACCCTGAGCGATATTGGCTGGGCCCCTGTCCTCTACGTAGATAATTGTACGTTGCCAGCCCTTCCTTCCTGCAAGAGGAGTTCCCATGCAATCCTGGTTTCACTGTGACAAAATTCCTGCTTTAATCTCTGCTTCTCTCCAATTCAAATATAGCTTATCACCAACCAAACTGCTAATGCCAGTCTGTCATTGAGTGATGTGGTAGTGCAGTGCTTTTGATAATGGATTGGAAATAACTAAGTTATTCAATTGTATGATCCACATACAACACCTTGGGACCAAAGTTTGTGTTCATTTTACGTTGGTAATGGGATTTGAGTATTGTTTGTTGGACCGACACTTATTGCCCATTTCTGATTGGCGTTGAGGAGATGAGTTAGGATTAGCTCTGTTCTTCTGGGGTTAGGGTTAGGCTTAAGCAATCTCCTTCAATCACTGAAGTCTTTGGAGTGTTGATACACTGAGGGGAGGGAATTCCAGGACTTTGACCCAACAACACTGAAGGACTGGTGGTATCGTTCTGAGTCAGGATGATATCTCTCTTGGAAGAGGGCCTGCAGTAGTGGTGCCTGCATGCATCCTTGTCCTTCAAACTGGTAGATGTCCTGGGTTTGGGAGATTCTGTTTGAGATCTTGGTGAATTGCAGCAGCACCTGGTGTGGACAGTGCATGTTGTAGCCATGGAGCACCAACGGTGGTGTGGGAGCCTCTCCTGGTATGCTCAGGTTCCCAGTGCCTTGTTGCACCCTGGTGCAACATGTTCTTTGAAATTTGCTCTGCATTCACCACCCCCCCCCCCCCACTCTAACTTATTAACAAAGTTATTTGCTTCCTTGTCTAAAGGCTGCTTTTATACTTTCTTGACATGCTTCTGTGTTAAAAATGCTCTAAATTCAAACTACAGTCAAAACAGTGCTATTTGTGGATTACTGATTAATGTATTTTGCATCACATTTCTGCATTCTAAAGTGGCTTAATGTATTTCAAATTGAGTAGTAGAACATGGTGCCACTCAGTTAGTCAGAGCATATGTTGTTTAGTATATAATGTGAATCTCAGCGGTTTGCTGGGTTAAGTGTTACAGGAAGTAAATGTGAAGGGAATGCTGAAAAAGTCATGATGTCGACATGCCCTGATGAGTGCAAGACAAAGCATGTTAGCTTTCAAATGGTCACAGTAAGAGAATAGAGGATTAATCGGTTAGCAAGTCGATCCCAGCCAAGATATTGCTACATGCTGCTTGCACTCCCAGGTAACTCGAGTAAGACATGGCTCGGACATTTTTCTTTCTTCATAGAGAAAGTGTACTGCTTCTGACGATTGTCAAATGGGTCATGTTACAAGCTCAACTGATTATTGTAAATTGATTAGTGAAGCTGTGGGTGCACTCAGAATTGTTCACATGCTGCACAATCACAGAATCATATCCAAAAGACATTTTATTTCGGGTTTTCTAATTGCAGTCTGGTTGAGTCCGTAATGGATTAATTATGGACAAGTGCTGAACATGCTGTTTTGATTCCATCAGCCAATCACCGCAATGTACAGCATTGAATAAATATTTATATGGCTTCAAACCTGCCTCGCAATGCATACAAGATGATTGTGTGGAAGGGAGAACACTTTAGTATGGGCAACAATGAGTCCTGTTAGTGAAGAATATCATTTGGATAATCAGAGATAATGGGAACTGCAGATGCTGGAGAATCCAAGATAACAAAGTGTGAAGCTGGATGAACACAGCAGGCCAAGCAGCATCTCAGGAGCACGAAAGCTGACGTTTCGGGCCTAGACCCTTCATCAGAGGCTCTGATGAAGGGTCTAGGCCCGAAACGTCAGCTTTCGTGCTCCTGAGATGCTGCTTGGCCTGCTGTGTTCATCCAGCTTCACAATTTGCAGCAATTATCCAAATGATAACATAGTAGCAATATGAAATAATTGCTCAATCTGTTATTCATGGTACCTCAGTCAATCTCGTGGTACTCTGGAAAGAGAAACCACCTCAGACCTGAACAGTGGGTCAGGTAAGTTATTTTATATTTTGTCTCGGACATCTCTGGCTAGCCCAGCATTTAATTGCCCATCCCCGGTTGCCTTTCAGAAGATGGTGAACCTTCTGGAACCACTGCAGTCTGCCCAACCAGGTCCATATGTGACTCCAAAACCAGAGCAATGTGGTTGAGTTTTAACTGCTCTCTGATATTAAAACAACAAGCTATTCAGTCCAGGGGCAGATAGGGTTGGGTTATCAATGCTGGTCTTACCTGTGCCTCCCACATTCCATGAAAGGATAAAGAGGAAAGGAAAATCTGAGTTCCTGTCCTGCTCTTGTAGCCACGGTATTTATGATCTGTTTTGAGCTCTCAGGACCTAATAAGTTTCCCTATTTTTCTCTTATCAAACCCTGTTTGTCCCTTGATATTCAGGGTTCTCTGAACTTGGTCCCACCCTTTCACCTTTTACAGAAATCTGTTGGCCCTTCACTTTCTTTCTTTCCTTTTTGATTGACTCCTGACGTTCTGATGTTGCATTTCTTATAAGTAGCTGCTCCTATCCACTATGGCCAGATTCTGTCTTGCCTTATTGAAATTGAACTTCATCCAATTCCGAATCTTTGCATTTTAGTCTATTTCCATGATTACTTTAAGCTTTGCTGAGTTATGGTCACTGCCACTGAAATGCTATCCCACTGACATTTCTGCCACCTGCCCAGTTTTGTTCCTTAAATTAGGTTTAGCACAGACCCCTCTCTTGTACAACTTCTTGCATGTCATCTTTTGTTTAAAAAAAGCTCTCTTGGATGCATTGGATCCTCTAAGCTATTCACACTTTGTCTATCACAATTAATATTGGGAAAGTTGATATCTCCTCCTATTATTGCCCTCACTTTGACTGACTGTTCAATAATTTGTTGACATATCTGTCATTCTGTCTCTTCTCAACTATTTTAAGTACCCCCTCGTGTTTGGGTAAACTAGCAAAACCACTACAGAGGGTATCTCTGCTTTCTTTTTTAAGAAAAAAGATGTTGATGTCTGAAACGTGGATAAGCTGTAACTTTACAGGCAAAATTTGACTGCGATTTTCTAATGAGGTGCAGTGAAACTCTCGCAGCCGTGTGGCAAAAATGAAGTGGTAGAAAGGTTTATAAGATTAGTGGTTTTCCTTAATCCTGCAAATTCTAAATATTCTTTCACAGACTTTATTCCCTCTCCCCCTCTCTGTCCCTCTCCCCCTCCCTCTCTGTCCCTCTCCCCCTCCCTCTCTGTCCCTCTCCCCCTCCCTCTCTGTCCCTCTCCCCCCCCTCTCTGTCCCTCTCCCCCCCCTCTCTGTCCCTCTCCCCCCCCTCTCTGTCCCTCTCCCCCCCCCTCTCTGTCCCTCTGTCCCTCTCCCCCTCCCTCTCTGTCCCTCTCCCCCCCCCTCTCTGTCCCTCTCCCCCCCCTCTCTGTCCCTCTCCCCCCCCCTCTCTGTCCCTCTCCCCCCCCCTCTCTGTCCCTCTCCCCCCCCCCTCTCTGTCCCTCTCCCCCCCCCCTCTCTGTCCCTCTCCCCCCCCCTCTCTGTCCCTCCCCCCCCCTCTCTGTCCCTCCCCCCCCCTCTCTGTCCCTCCCCCCCCCTCTCTGTCCCTCTCCCCCCCCCCCTCTGTCCCTCTCCCCCTCCCTCTCTGTCCCTCTCCCCCCCCTCTCTGTCCCTCTCCCCCCCCTCTCTGTCCCTCTCCCCCCCCCTCTCTGTCCCTCTCCCCCCCCCTCTCTGTCCCTCTCCCCCCCCCTCTCTGTCCCTCTCCCCCCCCCTCTCTGTCCCTCTCCCCCCCCCTCTCTGTCCCTCTCCCCCCCCCTCTCTGTCCCTCTCCCCCCCCCTCTCTGTCCCTCTCCCCCCCCCTCTCTGTCCCTCTCCCCCCCCCTCTCTGTCCCTCTCCCCCCCCCTCTCTGTCCCTCTCCCCCCCCCTCTCTGTCCCTCTCCCCCCCCCTCTCTGTCCCTCTCCCCCCCCTCTCTGTCCCTCTCCCCCCCCTCTCTGTCCCTCTCCCCCCCCTCTCTGTCCCTCTCCCCCCCCTCTCTGTCCCTCTCCCCCCCCCTCTCTGTCCCTCTCCCCCCCCCTCTCTGTCCCTCTCCCCCCCCCTCTCTGTCCCTCTCCCCCCCCCTCTCTGTCCCTCTCCCCCCCCCTCTCTGTCCCTCTCCCCCCCCCTCTCTGTCCCTCTCCCCCCCCCCTCTCTGTCCCTCTCCCCCCCCCCTCTCTGTCCCTCTCCCCCCCCCCTCTCTGTCCCTCTCCCCCCCCCCCTCTCTGTCCCTCTCCCCCCCCCCCTCTCTGTCCCTCTCCCCCCCCCCCTCTCTGTCCCTCTCCCCCCCCCCCTCTCTGTCCCTCTCCCCCCCCCCCTCTCTGTCCCTCTCCCCCCCCCCCTCTCTGTCCCTGTCCCTCTCCCCCTCTCTGTCCCTCTCCCCCTCTCTGTCTCTGCGCGCGCTCTTCCCCTAGTCCCTTCTCATCACCCTGTTGATCCTTCCATCATGTTCAAACCCTACTGGTGCACGAATGCCCTTTTTAGGGAAGGAAACTGCCATCCTTATCTGGCCTGATCTACATGTGACTCCAGATTCACAGCAATGTGATTGACTTTGACTCTGAATTTTCCTCTGAGAAAATGTTGCCCTAGCCAGCGACACCGTCATCCCATGAACAAATTTTTAACAAAATAAGATATTAGATTTTACTCATGTCCATTTGTCACGCACTTCCAACCAGGGGTTTGAGGTGTTGTGGTGGGGGTGGGGGAAAGGACTGTTAGAATTCACATTCCCACTTTGAATTAATGGGTGGAGCTTTGAGGATGGGGGCATCTTTAATACTGGGGAGAGAGGACATTGTTTCTGCATTTTCTTTTTAAATCTTTCTTGGAAAAGCCTATCCCATCTGACCTGGCAAAGTTTTTTTGGCCTTGCTTTATTTCCACATATTGTAAAGTGGTTAGTGTTCTTTTAGAAAGCAATTTGGGAGTTTTCGATGAGATTGAGGTCTTGTTGTTGAGCAGCAGTCTCTGGTCACTGCACTAAACATCTCCCAGGAGTGTTTTAACCATAACTAATAGGACTCAGCCTGTTAATCGAGCACCAGAGGATACAATTACACCGTAGAATCTGCTTAATGAAATAACCAAATGCTTGTACTAAATCAGCAAGAGCTATTGGCAGAGAGGAGAACCCGAAAGTGCTTTTGAATTTTAATTTTTATAAGTAACCTAATTTGGGGATGGGAGAGCGCTCAACAGGAATTTCTTAATGGTTAGCCAGACATTTTTGTGATAGTGCTGTCATGAGTGCACCAATCAACTCAGTGATATCAGTGTTTGGTGTCAGGCTGTGTGTACGGGTTGATGACATTTGTTACCCTTTTGGAACCATTTAACAGTGAAATCTGGTGACAAACAGCCAGGCTCCTTGCACAACAACAGGCCTCAAAGTCACAATGTTCCACTGGTAGGTGGGTGATGCTTCATTGCACCCTCTGGGTACTGAGACTGTTAAACCCAGAAACCACTGGTTTAAGAGAATAGCTCAGAATTGAGGTGTCAGTTAAAGTACAAGTCCAGCAGGGTCTTTGCCTCCTCACCATGGTTAGCTTCCCCCTCCAGCCCCTCCATTTCAATGTGCAGTTTCTCAAGGAAGACGGAGATCCAGCCTCGCCGTGGAGAGGGGTGGGAGGCATCTGCCAAAGGAGGTGTGGAAGTAGGGTGGGGCTGGTCTAGGGTCTGCCGAAGGATTGAGGGCCATGAATCCTCAGGACAGATTAAACACACCCAAGCAACTTCCTGGCTGATGGAGGCAGAGTTGAAAGGAGACAATTTGGCGAATTAGTTGCTTTTTAAGTCATACCTGGGGATGCTTGTCAGTCTGCCAGGTCTTCAGTTCTTGTACTTGGTCGTGCCTGAGTGCAGACTGGTGTAATGAGCCTGGAGTTCGAGTGTGCACCACCATGTTTCTGCCAGGGTGTGCCATTATAGCTGGAGCTCCTGTGGGAATCTCCTGTACTGGTTGATGCCTCTCAGTGGACCATTTGCCTGCAAATGGTTTCAAATGGCAGTGGTCTCTGTCTGATCTGCTAGTGTGTTCATCTGTTCAACTGCTTTATTGGATTTGTTCATGAGTAAAGGAGCCATGAACAATGACATTAACAAGAAAGGCTTGTTTTAAAAAAAATGGAAATTATCTTGGTAGGAGTGACAAATCATTTGTGTTTTTTATCGAAAGTCATAACAAATGAGTGTGTTGCATAAAGTGCAAAGTAGCCAAAAAAAATGGCTGTTGGAAAATGAGGGTGGAACTTTCCTGCTATCTTCAGCCCTTCAATGCTGATAGACTCCACTGTTCTCCACACCCACCTCACTTCACCGCAGCCTTATTAGGCTGTAACTGTGAAAGATGTTTACATGTTTTCCAAAGCTGCCTGTGAATTCTGAGGAAACTGGTTGTACATTTTGTACTTTTTTTGTCCCAATTCTTTATAAACTTTGCAGGGGCGGGGGGAGTTCATGTTTGGTAGACAGCATACACATCTGGGTGCAAAACTAGCCTGTTCCAGTGAAAAGTCAACTTTGCAGATTTCCAATTGGCATCGGCCAGCATGAGGAGGAGAGGAGGTTTACACTGGAGTTGTTATACAGCTCTGAAACTAGCCAGGATGAGATCATGGTCAAATCCTTCCTCAAGGCTTCACTGCTTTTTTGTGCTGACGCCAAAAGATGCTGGGAAAATGCAAAATTGGCTGTCCCAAGAAATCCAGGACTGTTTTAATTTCATTTCATCAAAGATGTTTGGGTGACTTGCAATCTATTTAAAGCGCACAGAGGAATGGGATGAAGCTGATGTCAGTGGACTGTATCCGGTGATTGAGGAGATGTGGATGAGGATTTTACATTGGAAGCCTGGGACTGAGTGCAGGAGAAAGTCTGATTTAACACTGAGGGGTTCTGGAACAGGCTTAAAGTGAGCAATTGAATCAAGCGACCTTTTTAAAAATAGATGGAATGACGAGGGGGAGAAAAAGGTATGGGAAGAAGCTAGTTTTTTTTTAGATTAGGATAATGTTTGTAGTGGAGTATGTGATAGTTTGAATGACCTGTTTCACTATTGTAATTTCTACATCAGTAAAGGATTCCATTTTGCACCTTCAAGAATGAACCACTTAAAACCAGGATTTTTAAAAGGTCTCCCAAGACTCATTCCCCAGAAGAGATTGAGTGCCAGCCAAGTTGTTGAGAAAATAAATGAAAGTAGTGTCTGTTGTGATGTTAACACTATGACATTACAGACAATAAAGAATCACTATTTCTTTAAAATACCATAGAACATAGAACATTACAGCACAGTACAGGTCCTTCAGCCCTTGATTTTGTGCCGACCTGTCGTACCAATCCGAAGCCCATCTAACCTACACTATTCCATGTACGGCTTGTCCAATGATGACTTAAATGTACTTATAAAGTTGGCGAATCTACTACCGTTGCAGGCAAAGCGTTCCATTCCCTTACTACTCTGAGTAAAGAAACTACCTCTGGCATCTGTCCCATATCCTTCACCCCTCAATTTAAAGCTACGTCCCCTCGTGCTCCCCATTTCCATCCTAGGAAAAAGGCTCTCCCTATCCACCCTATCTAACCCTCTTGAATATTTTGTGTTTCAATTAAGTCACCCCTCAACCACCTTCTCTCTAACGGAAACAGCCTCAAGTCCCTCAGTCTTTCCTCGTAAGACCTTCCCTCCATACCAGGCAACATCTAAGTAAATCTCCTCTGCACCCTTTCCAAAGCTTCCACATCCTTCTTGTAGGTTACCTTTTTGTTCCAACCAGTGTGTGTGAGGACAAGAAGCCATGTCAGAATATTAGGTGACTCTTTGCATTTGATTCCCTTAGCTACGCCACCATATTTTTCACCACATTAAAACAAAAGATCTGGTTGCCACTGTATTGACATTTGTGGGAGCTTAGCAATGCACAGATCGTTGCTCAGTTGCCTCAGTGCTAGTACTTAAAAAGAAAGCTATTGGTCCTATAGCAGCTTAGGATGCCCTGATGTTTAAAGGGAGCCAGCGGCCAATGCAACGCACCACTCTGGCCATTCCTCCATGTAGATGCTTTGGACCACAGTTTGAACGCCTCCACCTAATGGTCACCTCCCTCTGTTCAGGGATTGAGTGTGTGTGTGTGCTGGCACGTGAGAGCGTCCCAGTCAGAGTGTGTGTGTGTGTCCCCGCCCCCACCATCGGCCTCAGAACTGAGGAAGGGTCACTGGACCCGAAACGTTAACTCTGTTTTCTCCTCCACAGAGGCTGCCAGACCTGCTGAGCTTTTCCAGTGACTTTGTTTTTTGTTTTTGTTTCTTCTTCCATCTATGGAATCCAATTACACAGCTCACTGCTGCGGAAAGGCTGCCTCATCAAAGACCTCTCCTCTACTAGTAATGCTCTGCTACTACCTCTTCCATCAGGCAGATGATACAGAAGCTTGAACACACGCACCATCAGGTTCAAGAACAGCTTCTTCCCTGCTGTTATTAGACTGATGAATGGACCTCTCTAATTTCAACCAATGTTAATGTTGCCCTTGCTTTGCTACCCTCTTGTGCAGTGTAACCTGTATACTTCACTCTGTCTAAGCACGCTGCGATTTGTATGACCTTGCTTGCTATGGTCCGCCTGCACTGTTTGCAAACAAAGCTTTTTACTGTACTTAGGTACATGTGGCTACAATAAATAAAATCCAATCAAAAAAAGATTTTGAACAGATCCGGCAATTCAAGACTGGGATCTATGAGGCACTATGGGCCATCGGCAACACAGGATTGTATGCCAACACAATCTGCAACCTAACGGTCCAGCTTATCCCCCACTCAATCATTACCACCAAGCCAGGGGATCAACCCTGGCTCAATGAAGAGTGCAGGAGAGGGTGCCAGGAGCCGCACCACACATGTGAAGATGCTGAACCTGGTGAAGCCACCAAATAGGACTACTCCTTTGCCAAACAGCATAAGCTAATTGATCCCAAAGCTGATAGATCAGATCTAAGTCCTGCCACTTCCAGTTGTGAATGGTGGTGGACAATTAAACAACTCACTACGGGAGGAGGCTCCACAAATATCCTCATCCTCAATGATAGAGAGCCCAGCACATCAGTGCAAAAGATAAGGCTGAACCTTTTGCAGCAAGAGATGCCAAGTGGATGATGCAACTTGGCCTTCTGCATTGGTCCCAAGCATTACAGATACAAAACTTTGCCAATTCAATTCACTCCATGTGTTATTTCAAAGAAAACAGTTGGAGGCAATGGATATTAGAGGGTACAGGACCTGACAGCATTCAGAGAATCCTTAGTATGGAAGCAGGCCATTTGGCCCCTCGTAGACATTGGTATATGTTGACCCTATCTCTGTAACTCAGCATTTCCCATGGCCAATTCACCTAACCTGCACATTTATGGACTGTGGGAGGAAACCAGGACACCCAAAGGGTGCCCACACAGACACAGAAGGAATGCACAAACTCCACACAGTTGCTTGAGGCTGGAATCGAACCTGATTTCCTGGTGCTATGAGGCAGCAGTGCTAATCACTGAGCCACCATGCCGCCTCTGACATTCTGGTAATAGTACTGAAGACTTGTGCTCCAGAACTTGCTGGCCCCCTGGCTAAGCTGTTCCAGGACTCTGTTGTAATTGTACACAAAAAGCAGGACAAAACTGACACGGCCAATCCCAAACCATTGGCTGACTCTCCATCAGTAGCACAGTGTCACTTCTTGGATTGATGTTGAGTTTTCAGTGTTTGTCTGTGTGACACCAAAGTGCATGGTGCAACAGGAGATGGCTTATGATGACAAGAGTGTTCCTGTCGGCAGACTGCTGATCTCGTGTTGGGCGTTTTTTTGGACCACTCCATTACTGAAGCTAAAGAATTGTATCCATGTTCAATTTTTTAAAAAAACTTGCCTCCATTTGAGTTAATTTGAACTGTTAATTTTGCTCACTAGATTTTTAATTGATATATAAGGAACCACATATATGTGTCTAATAACATTCAATTGTATCAGCCTATTCCCCCAGAGGGAAGTGCTGGGAGCCAGCCATGTACTTGTCAGATGTTTGGTCTCTGTGCTCATGTTGAACATCTAATCTTGCTATCATATTTGCCTTGCTATAGCAGGCTCATTTATTTCTTTTTTTACAAACCTCTAACCACATCTCATGGAATTATTGAGTGTTTTGAATGTGGAAATGGGCTGTACAAGCTACTGCGATTGACTGGTGTTTTTCCTTCACACAGCTTAATTCAGCTCAGCACCACCTTGCAGTTTCTTGTTCACTTGACCTTCAGGTTCTCTTAGCTCTCCTTTAAATGCGAGTCTTCTGTGTGCACTCCCTGTGCCAGCAGATGCCATAGTCTCACCACTCTCTTATTTAATATGTTTCTCTCTTTTTTTTTTTTTCCCCCCCTGGGATCCAGGGCTTTATCCCTTTTGTGTCTTTGCACAGCTGCCCAGAGTTACTAATAGGTAATGATTTGTATTTTGTTCTGATGGTCTTGTAGGGTAATTATTTGGTGTTAAGGTGAATTATGCTTTTTTTTCCCCCCCACTTTGTCAATGGGATGTGGGCATCATAATCTGAACCAACATTAATTGTCCATCCTAAATCACCCTGGAGAAGGTAGTGATGAGCAATCTTCTTGAATCACTGCAGTTCCATGATTTTTAAGCAGCCATGCTGCAGGAAAGGTGATATTTTTCCATGTCAGGATGGTATGTGGCTTGGAGGGGACCTTGCAGGTGGTGTTTCCATGTACCTGCTGAGCTTGTCCTGGATCAAAGAGGTTTGGAAGGTGCTGTCTAAAGGGTCTTGGTGAATTGTATGTGGTACGACTTGCTGCTGATGGTGGAGGGCGTGAATGGTGTTCCCATCAAGCAGGCTATTTTCTCCTGAATGGTGTTGAAATTCTTGAGTACTGTAAGAGCAACTTACACAAGGACGTCTCTGCTAGTGTTTTGCCTTGTAGATGGTGGAAAGATTTTGGGAATTCAGGAGGTGAGTTACTTGCTGCAGGATTCCCAGCACTAGTTTTTCTCACGTAGCCTCAATACTTATTTGGCTGGTGCAACTGAGTTTTTGTCGTCAGCAAAGTTGATGATGGGGATTAATAGCTGAAGGGGTTAATAGCCTTTATATTAGAGGCTGGGCTTTCATCCGTGTTGTGGATGATGGCACACTTTGGAAATGGGCTGAATTGAGGAAAGAAGATTGTAATGGAGACCTGCTGAACTGTACGTGATAAATATTCAAACTGAAATTGCTAGAAAAACTCAGCGGGTCTGGCAGCATCTCTGAAGAAAAATCAGAGTTAGTGTTTCCGTTCTGGGGATGCTGCCAGACCTGCTGAGCGTTTCCAGCAGCTTCTGTTTTTGTTGATTTACAGCACTTGCACTACTTCTTCTTTTGGTTTTTACTTGATAAATGTTCATTTGTTTGCACTTGTCTGGATTAAGTCCTCATCTGTTCATTGTCAAGTACCAGCCATGACATTTTGACAGGATTCAGTGATGGTAATGCCATTGAATGTCACCCTGTTGGTGATGGTCACTGTCTGACGCACTGTTTATGGTACGGCTGTTAACTTGCTGCTTATCAGCTCCGGCACGAATGCAGTGTTGGTGTTGCTTGCAGACATGGACTGTGTCAGTGTGTGAATGGTGTTAAATATGGTCCAATCATCAGTAAACATTCTGTCTCTGACCTTATGGAGGGCAGGCCATTGAAGTAGCTGAAGATGGTTGTACCTAGATGGTGTGTGTAGACATCCTGTGAATGGAACATATTTAGGAATCACTTCAGAAGCGTTGTGTTTTACATCTTCTAATTAGTTAATTAATTTATAGAGAAGGCAAACATTAACACAGATAAGTGTCCAAACATTTGAGGTGAGCATTTCCAGAATGACAAGGACGTGTTTCACCTGGTCATAACTTGGACATATAGGATTAATCAAACCAAACTACCCCTTTTACTAATTCAGAGTGTGTGCAAAAGCTCATTTGCAATAAGTGCTCCTGAGGGGTGGCCCTATGGGGTCAGAGGTTGTTGAGGGCAGATATTAGCTTTTGTTTGGATGTATTTTGCATTTCCTGTAAAATAGATCAAGTATTCATTTGTCAAATTGTGACTTCCGGACAGATAAACTATATCTTGTGGTACAGAATCCTCACGCGAAAGCAGAGCCCATATCAGCCATAATCCACCAGACCAGAGAGACAGTCCTGTCTATCGTTTGGTCTGAACTTTCATTTGTTTATCCAGTTTCATAAATCAGTTTGAAGCATGTTTACATTGTCCTTGAATGTTTAGCAAATTAGGAAGCATTTAAATGAATGAATATTGAAACAAATCTCCATCTTCAATGACTGAGGAATCCATCCAAGATGAGAATAACAATCAGTCTTTGACGAGCTGTACTCTGGAAGCAAACACTGTTGACTGAAAAAGACCTGTCCCATTTCACACTTAAACATGTAGACTCTCACAGGTCTGCACCAGTTAATTTTTTTTTGTTTCAAAATAAGTTTGCGCTTGTGCAGAACTGTCCAAATTAGCCAAGCTGCACAAGCACCAGTATGTTCACAGGTTTTGAAAGGTGAGCAGGAAATGTCCATCAGATTCACTGAGACCTGTTCCCCCACACTCCCTAAAGCTTGGAGCATGGTGCTTGGATTCCCTCAGGGGGCAAACAAAGTGGATGGAAAGCGCAAAGCCTGTAAGGCAAAAATTAGTTAGTGAAACTGCTGGCTGACCTGGGTGGTGGGTGACTAGTCCACGAACTACATTATCCCTGTTTGCCATTATCCTTGTATTCCAGATCAATTTTATACAATCTGAACTTTAGTTGAGCTGTTTTTCAGGCTTCTCAGACAGACTGCGCACTCTCTACATAAAATAACATCCTATTTCAACTGTGGCCCATCTTCTGGGCAAAGAACTGTTTGAGACTTAACACTGCCCTGCGTAGCCCATACAAATCTGTTGCAGCTCTGTGCATTAAAATATCCCAAGCTCTCACCTTCCTTTATGTGAGTGCTTCAGTTCTGGTGTATTGTTTATTTAGTTTTTATTTAAAAAAATAGTGTTTAAAAATCCTGTCAAAGTTTCACCAATGAAACACTGCCTCCAAGACACACAAGCTGTGGGTTTTCATATCTTGTCCAGCAAGCCTGCTGGAGTACGGAGGGAGTGCAGCACTGTTGGAGGATCGGTCAGTGCGCTGCTATAGATGTACAGATCCTGTGTCACTATATTAAGAACAATTATTATAATGGTTATTAAGGTTAAAGGTATCCTGGTGGATATTTATCCCCAGTCAACATGATGAAAACAGATTACCTGATTTTTTTTTTTTAACGTTGCTGTGAGGTAGACTACTTTCAGTACTACAGCGGTGACTCCATTCCACAAGACACCCTGAAGTTGAGAATTGAGCTGAGAATGCCAGCTTGTTTGTTCGAACACTCTCCCTGCTCACTTGGGTTTTGGGTCAGATTGCATTCCATTTAGTATGGGGGGCATGATGAATACAGAAGCTTTTTGGCACTCCAGTGCTCCAGCTGAGACTTTTAAATGGAGTGAGGTGGTGGAGAATTGTTTAAATGATCAACTTTGTTCCATACTGTAAAACCTTTCAGCAGGACCAGAGGGTACTGATTGGCTCCTCAGATACCCCCACCACTTTTACATTTTAATATAACAAGACCACCAACTGGTTTAACTTGCAGCAGGTACGGCAGTCACCTGTCTGCTTTTGGACACTGAATGTTTGATAAATAAATGATAGATAAATGTTTTGGAAGCTCCTGATAGGCTGAGAGCCTCAATTGTAAACTAACTCTTAGTCCTCCAGACAACAACTGTTTTATTGATTTGACTAACTTATTCTTTTTCTTTTTCTCTTCCATGACGCATCTGAACCAGAATTGCCAGCGGAAGAAGGTAAATATTGACTTTCTCATCCTGAATTAACTGACTTTTATTAAAAAAAAAATTGCGTTGTGTTTGCGATGGCTTGTTAGCCTGTGTTGGTGTTTGTTTATTGTGCTGTAAGGAAAAGATAAATATGAACAATCTATTTTGGACAAATGGCGGAGTTTCACATAAATATGATTGTTACCAAATAGGGGAGAGAATTGGCAATGAACATCTCCAGTTTCATGGGCTGTCTGTACCGAAATGAAAATCCTGAGCTAGATTCCACAATCTGATCCAATGTCAGGGTACTCTCTTTTGACCAATTCACCTCTTTTCCATCCTCTATCCAATTCAAGCCCCTAATCAGGTAACCTGCCATCACTAACGAGCCTTGAGTCAATGCCTCCCACACCCTCTCCCTAAAGTGTAGATTCACTCTTTTAAAATTTAGATTTCTCTGACTTTCTTTATTCTGCTTGTTGTCTCTGTACTCCCTCACAATTGTCCTGCAGATCGTCCACGCCTGTGAATTGTCCTCTAAACCTTCTCTTTGCTTCTTCATGATTTTACATCGAGGATCATTGATACAGTTAGATAGTATCATGACTTATGACCCAGTACAAAGGCCCTGCCTCACTGTCTGTCAGTACTCATGCAATGGAGTCAGTGTATTGTGTAGTCAGTCATGTATTTGTAACTGTAAAAAACACAGAACAAGATACTATAACAGTATAAATTGCTAGTGTTCCTAATAAACTTCAAGACATCAGTCTCAATAATAACTCAGTCTTTGGTGTATATATTACATGGGATAACATATAGTCAACACACCATGTCATTATTGGCAGTGTTGTTTGCCCCAAGGCAGCAAATTCTGCTGCATGGCTTCCCAGTTTTCACACTGACCTCTTATTCCCTCCATTACGAGTCACTCAACCTGGAAATCCAAATTACTGATGAAGACCCTTACTTTGCCCCCTTAACTCCTTCAGAAACCTTGGAAATGTCTATTCTGATTTTTTTTAAATGTCCATGTTGCCTTTCTGTCTTCTGTTTGATGACCATCATCTTACAATGTACTCTGGGATATCTCACTGAGCAGAAAATGATTAAAAAATTTCTTTCCCCGATGGGCCGAACAATGACTCGTTCTCATTGGACTGAGTCCTAGCCAGTCAGATTATGGTGAAGATTAGACTTCAGTTTTCTGCAGGCTGTCTTGGTGACACACCAGGAAACCATTGTGGTAGCTGGGTGAAGAAATGATATCAACAGAACAGAATTCTCTTGACAAAGTAACCACCTCTGCTCCAACAAGTTAAAACCAGCTCTGAAGTAGAATGGCTGGTTGGGCCTGTTTGCAATTGTGAAGCTGTTAGAGGATTCCATCTCCCCACATCTTCTGGGGGAAAAGTAGAACTAACCAAATAAGTCTCTGATTGCAGTTGAGTTAAATCTCCCTGTGGTAGGAAAGCTGCCTCAGGAAAATCTAAAATGACTGCTAGTTTCCTGTGACGGTTGCGTTTAGGGACAGTGATACCTTTTGCATGTGGCACAGGCGTACCTGAGTGAGATGCACTGCATGCCCAGCCTGGCTAGTTTTGATAAGCTGTCTTTAACCATGCTGTGACTGGCCTGAGTTTCTGCTGTTTGGGAACTCAAAACCTGCAAATGATCAAACTGCGGATGGAGCCAAGTTCTGACATGTGCCAACAGGTTATTTTGAATATGATTGCATTGAGGTCTACAGCACACTCGCACAGAAGACAGACTTACACACACATGTGATTTTTTTTTTGTTCCCCTCGGGATGTGGATGTTGTTGGCGATGCCAACATTTTATTGGTTGTTCCTACTTGCCTTTTGAGAAGGCAATGGTGAGCTGCTGCCTTGTACTATCACAGATTGTGTAATGACATTGTTCCAGAAACACTGTTGGGAATTCCATGAATTTTAAAAAGGAGAAATGACTCAACTACTCCTAATTCTCTGTCAGGGCTGCTATTTGGAACAAGGCCAGTGTGAAGGGAGCTGTGTGCTTCCAGATCCTGCCACTCGTTTCCACGGCAACTTGGGGTAGAGCAAGACATGCCATGGGTCTCTGCTCAGCCCCTTCTGCTGTACCTGAGGTGGGCCATGTGCTGTCAAGACAGAGGGGGAGGGGGCACATCATTACACAGATGCCCTTCAGTGTCATAAAGACAACTAGCTCAAAAATATCCTGCACTGAATAATTTAAACTTAAAAGAGCAAAAACTGATTTGTCAACTTGTGCTTTATACTTCCTGGTACACGTTTAGCCACCGGCCTTAGCCTGGAGGTGAGCTTGTTAATAATGCAAGGTCCAGGACAATTTGTCTATGAAATCTTACTGCACTTGGTTTCTCACACAAACAGGCACACAGACAGACAGGCACACGATTGAGGAGAACCTTAAAGACACTAAGGAAAGTCTTGCAAAAATGACATGTTCTGTCAGATGTTCCATTTGGTTAGTATTTGAACATGATGGAATTCCAGCCACAGGCACACTGCAATCGTCTGCTGTGATCAGATTAGCAGGCTCCAGACTTATCTTCCACAAACCAATCTATTATTTTTCAGATTCGTGACCCTCTGCACTGAAGTAGCCACCCCTCCCAAGGCATGCAGTATTTCATCCAACTGCTATGATGCCTGTGGTGTGACTCATGCCTGTAAGTGGCATTGGCTGTTGAACTCTGGGAGGCACCACTTGTTCCTCTCATGACTTTGAACTCTGTCCAGCAGTCCCTCCATTGGAGGTTCATTTAAGAGGGGCAACCCCTGGCTCGTTGAAGTGACTTATTTTTCTCAAGCTGATATTAGGTGTCTGTGCACTGACCAGACATTTTTGCAGATAACCCCTTTCCCTTCCAGTGTTCCTGAGCAAAAATGTGATGCTACTATCTACACTCCATCCCTTGAACGATGCTCACTGCTTTTTATTTTTAAGCTGCCTGGTTGTTTTCCTGATTTGACACAGCACACTTTTTTGCTGATTAAACATGTCTAATCTGTCAGTCCATCCACCACTAATGAGTTTTGATGCCTGTATGCTTTCCAGGGAAGTCTCTGTGGCAGCTTGTGCTGGAGCAGTTTGAAGAGCTACTGGTGCGGATCCTCTTGCTGGCAGCCTGTGTCTCGTTTGTAAGTAACTGCCTTGTCTCGTTGGGCTCCCACTGCCAAGCTTGTGACCAGTGGAGAATGTGTTCAAGTGTGGTTATGAATGCTTTTGCTCCCTGCTATCAGTGGGATCCCAGGTATCGCCTCTCCTTCCTTTTTCCTGCTGTTTATGTTTTACCGGTGCCCTCCTTGCTGAGGCCAACTGGAAACACTGGCTCAGGGGAGGGGTTGGTGTGCTCCCTCCCAGTAGTCACCTCTTTTCAGCCTTTACCAGCAGGATTCAGCTTGAACTTCTTTCGCCTGGAGTCAGGAAAGCTGTAATTAGCTACTGAACTGGAACAAACCCCTCGAACTGTCAGGCTTGAATGGATCAAGGATGCATTACTTGCAAGGGCAGAGTCAATTGGAAACTTAAACCAAGTGTTGGATAAACATTCAAATGGGTGAAGAAAATTCACAGGGCTGTTAGGACAGAACGGGATTGGGATTAACTAAATGTCTTGTCCAAAGTGCCCGGCATAGGTACAATGGTCTGAAGACCCCCCCCTCGGTGCTGTACACTTTCATCATCCTTCCTAGCTGGATTCTCACCAAATGGCATCCAGCTTGGTCTCAGGTAAGCTTTCTAATCCCAAACTTTGTCACGTCGGTAAGAGCAGCCCTCCCAGATTATTACCAGACTGTTACTAGTGAAACTATTGGATCTTATTACATGTGAAGATTGTTCATTTGCTTCAGGTATTCCTGACCTTGCCTGTCACAGCTTGCAGTTGCATCTCCATTGTCCATGCTCGCTCTCTTGTAGCTATTGCCCAAGGTTCTCTTTTTGATTCGTTCACGACCTGTTGGTGTCCCTGGCTAGGGACTTATTCCCCATTCCGAATTTGCGCTTGATGGTGGTGAGCTGTCGTCTTGAGCCACTGTAATCCAAATGTGTGAGAACACCCACAATGCTGTTAGGGAGCGAGTTCCAGGATTTTGACCCAGCATCACTGAAGGATCAGCAATATATTTCCAAGTCAGGATGGTGAGTCACTTGGAGGGGATCTAGATGTCATTGACCTTGTCCTTCAGGGTAGTAGAGAATCATGGGTTTGGAAGATCCACCTTGGCAAAGGGGCCCTGGCGAGATACTCTTGTGAATCTTATAGATGGCATACATTGATGCCACTGTACATCAGTGATGAAGGGAGTGAAAATTGAAGGTGGTTGATGTGGTGCCAGTCAAGTGGACTACTTTGTCCTGGGTAGTAGCAAGCTTCTTGTGTTGTTGGGGTTGCACTCATCCAGGCGAGTGGGGAGTATTCCATCATGCTCCTGACTGGACAGCCTTTGGGGAGACAGGAGGTGAGTGAGTTATTGCATATTCCTAGCTTCTGATATTCAGGTTATTTTCCTTCCTGTTCTCAAGAGTAGAATTACTGACCTTTTGCCTTTGTTTCGGGTGCCTCCAAGAATTCCCTGTGCCCTGACTGGGTGGTCATTCTCTCCAGTCCAAGTGTAGACATATGTTGGGAGCCTTGACTCAAGTGGACCTGGTTAGTGTCGACCTCCACATCAGCAACTAGTAACTATCATATTTACCCACCAAGCCCCAAAAGCCCTTATGGAGAAGCCTCTAATATTTGATCTTGGTGTTATAGTGACTCTTAATTACTGGATGGAAATGAATATATTGAGAGCCCATCAATGTGAAAGGTGTCTTGCTGTAGTGATCATTTGGGCAGGTAGGCTAGTGGTATTAGCTCCAGACTGTTAATCCAGAGACCCAAGGTAATGTTCTGAGGACCTGGGTTCATGTCCTGTCACGGCAGATGGTAGATAAGAAGGTGTGGAGCTGGATGAACACAGCAGGCCAAGCAGCATCTTAGGAGCAGGAAAGCTGATGTTTCGGACCTAGGCCCTCCTTCAGAAATAGGGCCGGGGAAGGAGTTTCTGAAATAAATAGGGAGAGAGGGGGACGTGGCTAGAAGATGGATAGAGGAGAAGATAGGTGGAGAGGACTCGGACAGGTCAAAGAGGTGGGAGTGGAGCCAGTAAAAGTGAGTGTAGGTAGGGAGGAGATAGGTCAGCCCAGGGAGGACTGGTAGGTAGGAGGTGGGAGAAGGGGATAGGTGGGAGGAAGGGCAGGTTAGGGAGGTGGGGATGAGCTGGGCTGGTTTTGGGATGCGCTAGGGGGAGGGGAGATTTTGAATCTTGTGAAGCCCATATTGATACCATTGGGCTGCAGGGTTCTCAGGCGGAATATGAGTTGCTGTTCCTGCAACCTTCGGGTGGCATTGTGGCACTGCAGGAGGCCCAGGATGGACATGTCGTCTAAGGAATGGGAGGGGGAGTTGAAGTAGTTCGTGACTGGGAGGTGCAGTTGTTCAGTGCAAGCCGAGTGTAGGTGTTCTGCAAAGTGGTCCCCAAGCCTCTGTTTGGTTTTCCCGATGTAGAGGAGGCCACAATGGGGACAGCGGATCCAGTATACCACATTAGCTGATGTGCAGGTGAACATCTGCTTGGCTCCTGCCCCACTGAACTTTTCTCCATCTATCTGGACTCCATTTTCTCCCCCCTTGGTCCAGGAACTCCCTACCTACGTCCATGACACCACCCCGTGCCCTCCACCTCCTCCAGAACTTACAATTCCCCAGTCCCCAACACCTCATATTCACCATGGACGCCCAGTCCCTATACACCTGCATTCCCCATACAAATGGCCTAAAGGCCCACTGCTTCTTCCTGTCCTGCAGGCTTGATCAGTCCCCCTCCACTGACACCCTCATCTGCTTAGCCGAACTCGTCCTCAACCTCAACAACTTCTTCTCTTTCAATTCCTCTCACTTCCTACAGACGAAGGGGGTGGCCATGGTACCCGCGTGGGCCCAAGCTATGCCCCCCTTTTTGTAGGTTACATGGAACAATCCCTCTTCCACACCTACACTGGCCCCAAACACCATCTCTTCCTCTGTTATCTCTTCCTCTGTTACATTGACTGTATCGGCGCCGCCTTGTGCTCCCACGAGCAGTTTGAACAGTTCACCCACTTCATCAACACCTTCCACTCCAACCTTAGGTTCACCTGGACCATCTCCAATACCCCTCTCTCCTTCCTGGACCTCTGTTTCCACCTCTGGTAACCACTTGGAAAATGATCTCCATTTCAAGCCTACAGACTCCCACAGCTACCCAGAATACACCACCTCCCACGCACCTTCCTGCAAAAATTCCATCCCCCGTTCCCAAATCCTTCACCTCCGCTGCCTCTGTTCCCAACTGCACCTCCTACTCCTGAACATCTCAGATGCCCTCAAGGACCGCAACTTTCCCGCCCACTACCCCCACCACCCCAACTCAGTGGTTGAGAACGCCCTCGACCGCATTTCCTGCAACTCATCCCTCTCAACCCCTCCCTGCAGTATCAACCAAAACAGAATCCCCCTTGTCCTCATGTACCACTCCTCCAACCTGCCAATCTAATGCATCATCCTCTAACACTTCTGCCATCTGCAATCCACCACCAAAGACATTTTTCCTTCCCTACACTTATCTGCTTTCCGGAGGGACCACATCTGCTAATGTGGTGTACTGCATCCGCTGTTCCCGTTGTGGCCTCTTCTACATCATTGAAACTGAGCAGAGGCTTGGGGATCCTTTGCAGAACACCTACGCTCAGGTGCACTAAACAACTGCAACTCCCAGTCACGAACCATTTCAACTCCCCTTCCCATTCCTCAGATGATGTGCCCAGCCTGGGCCTCCTGCAGTACCACAACGATGCCACCCGAAGGTTGCAGGAACAGCACCTTCATATTCTGCTTGGGAACCCTGCAGCCCAATGGTATCAATGTGAACTTCACAAGCTTCAAAATCTCCTCTCCCTTCCCCCACTGCATCCCAAAACCAGCCCAGCTCATCCCTGCCTCCCTAACCTGTCCTTCCTCCCACCTATCCCCTCCTCCCACCTCAAGCCCTACCCTATCTCCTACCTACTAACCTCAACCTCCATCGTGCCCCCTTGACCTGTCTGTCCTCTCTGGACTGACCTATCTTCTCCCTAACTCCCCACCTACACTCACCTTTACTGGTTCCGTCCCCGCCTCTTTGACCAGTCTGTCTCCTCTCCACCTATCTTCTCCTCTGTTCATTTTCTATTTGCATCCCCCTCTCTCCCTATTTATTTCAGAACCCTTTTCCCCTTCCCCATTTCTGAAGAAGGGTCTAGGCCCAAAATGTCAGCCTTCCTGCTCTTCTGCTTGGCCTGCTGCGTTCATCCAGCTCTACATCTTGTTATCTCTCATTCTCCAGCATCTGCAGTTTCTACTATCTCTGACAGCAGATGGTAGAATTTGAATTCCATAAAAATCTGGAATTAAGATACTAATTGACTGTGCATCCATCGTTGATAGTTGGAAAATCCAGCCTGATATATTATCATTGTCCTTTAGGCATGGAAACTGCTATCCTTCCCTGCTCTGGACTACATGTGACTCCAAATCCACAGCAGTTTATTTGACTCTCAGTTGCCCATTGTGCAATTGGGAACAGCAGTGAATGCTGGCCTAGTCAGTGACACCCACATCTCCAAGAATGAATTTTTAAAAAAAAAAATTGGAGAGAGGACCATCTCCTCAAGTGTGTTTCACTATTCAATAGGATCCTGGGCTGATCTGACACTTCTCACCTCTAACCTCTACTTTCTTGCTGTTTTCCCCCAACCCTTGATTTCCCCAACTGATCATCTCTGCCTTAGATATACATAAGGACTCTGCTCCCACAGTTCTCTGTGGCAAGGAGTTCCAAAGAGAGACAACCCCCAGAGAAGAAATTCCCCCTCAGCTCAGCCTTAAATTGGTGCCCTTTTTATTCTGAGACTATGCTGCCTTGTCCTAGACTGTCCCGTGAGGGGAAGCATCATTGACCCTGTGAAGCCCTTTAAGGATGCTGTATGTTTTAATGAACACATAGCACATAGAACAGTATAGCATAGCACAGCACAGGCCCTTCGGCCCATAATGTTGTGCCAGTCTATTATCCAACCAAGGTCAATCTATCCTGCATACACTACATTTTACCATCCTCTGTGAGTTGCTTAAAATTCTCTAAAGTATCTGATTCCACTACCACTGCTGGCAGCACATTCCACACACCCACCACTCTTGTGTGTCAAGCGAATATGGGAACTGCAGATGCTGGACAATTAGAGATAAGAAAGTGTGGAGCTGGATGAATACAGCAGGCCAAGCAGCATCTTAGGAGCACAAAAGTTAAGATGCTGCATGGCCTGCTGTGTTCATCCAGCTCCACACTTTGTTAACTCTGTGTGAAGAATCTACCTCTGACACTTCCCCTATACCTTTCTCCAATCACTTTAAAATTATGCCCCTCATAATAGTCATTTCCACCCTGGGAAAAGGTCTCTGACTATCCACTCTATCTATGCCTGTCATCATCTTGTAAACATTTATCAAGTCACCCCTCATCCTTCTTTGCTCCAATGAAAAAAGCCCTAGCTTCCTCAACCTTTTGTCATAAGACCTGTCCTTCGGCCCAGGCAGCATCCTGGTAAATCTCCTCTGCACCCTCTCTAAAGCTTTGACATCCTTCCTCTAATGACATGACCAGAACTGAACATAATATTCCAAGTGTGGTCTAACCAGAGTTTTACAGAGCTGCGCATAACCTCACGGCTCTTAAACTCAATTTCCCTGCCAATGAAAGTCGACACACCATACATCTTCTTTACAACCCTATCAACTTGGGTCGCAACTTTAATCAATGGCCGGGGACCCCAAGATCCCTCTGTTCCTCAACACTGTTGAGAATCCTGCCATTAACCCTGTATTTTGCATTCAAATTCGACCTTCCAAAATGAATCCCATTGCATTCTGCTAAATTCCAGGGGGTAGAGTCCCATCCTGCTTAACCTTTGATCATAAGATAATCCTTCCATATCAAGGATCATCCTAGTGAACCTTCCCTGAGCTGCCCCCAATGAAATAATATCTTTCCTTTAAAGGGACTAAAACTGCTCACTTTATTCCCAATATATAGTCTTACCAGTACCATTTTGTACAGTTGCAGCAAGACTTATCTACACTTATACTCCAACCATTTGAACTAAGGGCCAGCATTCCATTAACATTCCTGATTACCTGCCGCTCCTGTATGTTAGTTTTCTGTGCACAAGTTCCTTTGTGATGCAGGTTTCTGTTCTCCCAAAACAAACAAGGTGTGTATTGTTAGAGGTGGTGTATTTAAGATGGCATATAAGGAAGGAATGATCTTTTGATACACCACAAAACAGGCAGAAACCCAAAGCATTGCTCAGACAGATAAAAATTATCTGGTTGCATTGTTTGAAGATTTTTTTTCAGGTGTCTTGGCCAACATTGCTGTGTTACAGAAGAGTGCAATGATCTGTTTGGTATTTGCGTGGGAGTGTGCTATGGATGAATCAAATACCCTAACAATGCTGATGGCACTTCAAAATCTGAGTGTTTTGGGAGGTCCTAAGGAATTGATCAGGCGAATAATGTTTTCACACACTGGTGCGTTTATGGAATGAGCTGCCAATAGGAAGGGTTTAGAGAGATATGGACCAAATACTGGTAGATGGGACTGGATCAGATTAACGTGTCTGGCCAGCATGGATGAGTTGGACCGAGGGGTCTGTTTCCAAGCTGTGTGACTCTGTAAATCTCCTGCTTTTTGTTTTCCAGTGCTTTGGTTGTGATGTCAAATCAGAAATAAAAGGCCTGATCATTGGTCACTGACTTTGACATAAATCAGGTCCCTGTCCGTGGAAGGGTTAACATAGCAGTTTAACTTCAAGCTAAACAGAAAGGACATAATCCTAGAAAGGGCTCCTATGAGGTTATGAGAAATGTTTCCAGAGATGCATGAGAAAAAATGAGCCTTTGTGTGACACACTGCTAGTTGGATGAGAGTTGAATTGTTGGGGTTCTTGTGCTTGCTGTCTCCACCATCATTTCCCTTTGATTCTGGTGGGAAGCTGTGTCTCATCAGTTGAAGTGTATTTGTTATCCTGCGTCAAGAACGCTCCAAGCTTTCGACTGTGTGAATCTGTCTGTTCGACAATCTGAGCAATGGGCAGAACAGAACATTTAGTAGAGACGGATTCCGCTCACTCCAAAGAGTCTCCAGCCTGTAGCTGCTCAGGTGTTTGCTAGCATTTTGTCAGTGTCTTAGTGGGCTCGTCACTGGACTAGTAATCCAGTGATGCAGGCAAATGCTCTGGGGATATGGGTTCAAACCTCAGCAGAAGCAGGCCTGGCCAGTAATGTCCCCCCTCATGAAAGAATACCCAAAAATGAGAGTGTACCCTCAGTCATTGAAATTAGCCAATTGGCTTTCTTTAAATTTCAAAAATATACCTTATTAATAGAAAATATCTCTGTATATACACAGGCTCTCAAATGCAGTTTGGTTCTGTATGCTAGATATTAATGAAACAAAGTTTTTGGTTTGTTTGGATAGAGTCAAACTCCAAAGACACTTACACATACAAGGCTATATTTACACATACACTGAAGTCTGAGCTGAACTGCAAAAATTGCTGAGGCTTATTTGCTGTTTGGACAAAAGAAAACTCAATTCTCCATGAACTACTTTTCAATTTGGGTTTCTTGAATTATTAAAATTCTTTTGCAAGCCTGCCCCTAACTGCCTTTCAGAAGGTGAACTGCTGCCTTGAGCTGTTGCAGTTCTTGGAGTGAGAAGCACCCATAGTACTGTTTGGGGCGGGGGGGGGGACGTCCTGCTTTTTGGCCCAGTGATATTGTTTCCAGCCACACTGCTCTGAGAGGAGCTTGCAGATTGCAGTGTCCTCCTATACTTGCTGACCTTGACCTTCAAGGTGATAGAGTCACGGACTTGGAAGGTGCTGTCAAAGGAGCCTTTGAGAATTGATGCAGTGCATGTTGGAGACAGTATGCACTGCTACTGCAGTTGGTCAGTGCTGATGGGAGTGACTTTAAGGTGGTAGATGGCGTATCTGTCAGGTGGGCTGCTTTCTCCTGAATGGTATCTGACTGCCTGTGTGTTGTTTGGAGCTGTATCCATCCAGGCAAGTGGGAAATATTCGAGATAAGTGTGGAGCTGGATGAACACAGCAGGATAAGCAGCATTACACTCCTGACTTGTGCCTCGTAGATGGTGAACTTTAGGGAATTAAGTGTTATGTATTTAGACTTTTACAGCCTCTGACCTTGTCTTGTTACCCCTGTATTTGTATGGGTATTCTTCAGATGTTAGTGGGGGAGTTCTTTGATTCAGTAACACCACCTGAATGCCATGAGGTGATAGTGATAATAGGAACTGCAGATGCTGGAGAATCCAAGATAATGAAATGTGAGGCTGGATGAACACAGCAGGCCCAGCAGCACAAAAGCTGACGTTTCAGGCCTAGACCCTTCATCAGAGAGGGGGATGGGGGTGAGGGTTCTGCAATAAATGGGGAGAGAGGGGGAGGCGGACCGAAGATGGAGAGAAAAGAAGATGGGTGGAGAGGACAGTATAGGTGGGGAGGGGATAGGTCAGTCCAGGGAAGACGGACAGGTCAAGGAGGTGGGATGAGGTTAGTAGGTAGGAGATGGAGGTGCGGCTTGGGGTGGGAGGAAGGGATGGGTGAGAGGAAGAACAGGTTAGGGAGGCAGAGACAGGTTGGACTGGTTTCGGGATGCAGTGGGTGGAGAGGAAGAGCTGGGCTGGTTGTGTGGTGCAGTGGGGGGAGGGGACGAACTGGGCTGGTTTTGGGATGCGGTGGGGGAAGGGGAGATAGTTTGATTCTCCCTTGTTTGATGTGGTGTGAGTGTTACTATAAACTGTTAGTTTTCATAGGGCTGCAAGTGACCAATCTAAACCTTCTTTCAGTTGTGCTATCCAACACTCCACTTTCCATCAAATTGAAAATAAACTCAAAACTTCTGCACAAATTCTTTCCTTGATGCCTCCAGCCCAGTTACTGGTTAATTAAGAAATTAATTAATTGTCTGCACTGCTGAATAAGAGCTAATGTTTTGGAAGGTATTATCACCTGACAGCCGCTCTACTTGTTTTCGCACCCACTCCTTGATCTTGTTTCTCCTGGTCCCACATCTCTCTAAGATACCTGCACACGACCTCCCACCATCCCCCTCACCTGCACTCCTCAAATCTCATATGTTGCCTGGCTCTGATTTTGTGGCGCCTGGTATGTCTCCCATTGCATATGCCCTGAGCTCTGATATTCTGTCCTTCCCCTGACGGACGGACTACTTCTTCTCCCCTAACACTCTCCCACCACCCTTCCCACCATTGCCCCACCAAGGACCAAATCCCCCCTCACCCTCCCTTCCCCAATACTAACTTCCTGCAAGCTCCAACAACAACCATCGCCCCAACCCGCACCCCTACACAGATTCCCACACCAGCCCCCTCTCCTCCCACCCTGCACTGGTACCTGGCATCACACCCCCACCCGACTTGCCAGTGTCTAATGGCTAAAAGGACATCCTCAGACCCTCTTGCATGTCATTGAATCAGAGTGGTTACAATGCAAAAGGAGACTATTCAGCTCTGTGTCCATGCTATCTCTGTAAGCGCGTAGCACCTAGTCCCAGTACTACTCCGTCTCATTTTTGTGTAGGCCTTGATTTGATCTGAGTGTTACCTGGCCGTGAATTTGTTCTAGGGATGCAAATGACCATTGAGGCTTTGGTGGTTGTTCATTACAAACACACTATCATGTTGGATGGAAGAGGTGGCTGGATATGTTAGAATGTCACCTTCCCTTTCCTGAAACGTACTAGTTGGCACTTCCTGGTGAATTAACCCATGAATTTTTCTTTTTAATTCAATCTTTGAACTTGCTGATGGCTGAAAGTTGACCCCAAGACTCTTTGGATTGTAAGCTTGTGTGTTGTAATCAGAGCTGCATTGTAACCACTTCCCTTCCTTTCAGTCAGTTTCTCAAAGTCTGGTGTCCACGGTTGCTGTCTGAATGTTTACCAGCCTTTGGTTTAGCTTTGAAGTTTGAGAATTCTGTACAGCTACTATTGAATAGATGTTACGATGCTGCAATTCACACATTAACCATTCTGAAAACTTGCAAGTGACCATCAAGACCAGCGTTTCTGACGTTACGACGCATGCAGTTTATCCCCTATGGAGGTCAAGGAGTGTGGTAGATGTGCAGGGAGTGCGTATCCTCTTGTACAGTCGAATTTCAGCAGCCTGCTCGCGGAAACTGGAACTGCTCGTACTTTGCAGGTTCTTTTTCACAGAAAGTACAAACATGAGTTAGAACCAAGTTTGAGAAATTGCTCAAGTGGGTTTAAATAACACCCTGTTGCTAACTTATTCCATTTAAATTCTGGATACTATCCAACTACCCTAGATTTATGAATTATCTTTTGTGGGCATTCAGACGTGATTGAGCACTGACTTGTGCTAAGTTTGATTGATGGGCACTGAATGCCTTTTCATGCCACTGAGTTTTAATATTTAGTTGGGAAAGGCAGCCCTGGTCCTTTTCATGATGTGCATGTTATTACTGGCTAAATATAACTATCACCCCCTGTCCTGGTGATCAACTGTAAAACAGCATGAAATACAGTCTTCACTGGTTCCAGTGGACATCACCTTAAAACCCTGTGTTGCAAAGTCATTACCTGTCCTTGTTCTTCCTCCACATCTATTTCCCTCTGTTTGGATTCAGAAATCTCATCATTGAGAATCTGAAAATTAATTCTGCAATGAAAGCATTAGAAAATGTTCAGCTTTTCAGTTGTATTGCAAGGCACAGAAGAATAATTATCTTGACCCCTGTTCCCTATTATTCAGTGATCTATTATACAGCAGAATAGCTACTCCTTGTTCATTCCACTTCAGTGTTAGAGTCTGCCTCACTCTGAAGGCTGTTTTGCTCTATGGGTATTATGAGCCCAGAGGTGTGTGAACAGAAAAGAGTTCATGGTGGAGTTGGAGTGTATTATTCCCTCTGCTGACTCTAGTTTAATTTAGTCCCCTACTTCATTCCCTGTCCTCCCCTATATCTAGTCGGTACCCACTCTATCTGGTGGATATGCCTGATAATTATTCCTATTCCTTTAATTTGGAACATGGGTGGTTTGGTAGTGGGGGAGACCATGTACAACTATTTACAATGGGCTGGCTATGGGAGGGCAAGGATCCTGGTCGGCTAATTAAAAAGACCCTTAAGCGCAGTAGTGGGAGTGGCAACGATAGTGTGAACAGACTATTCAGACTCACATGTCTAGCTATCTATTGGTTAGTGCCACATCAAACCGTGCATTTGCCAGTTTAACTGTAGGGGAGCTTACAAACAGGCCATGACACTGTCTATGAATGTAGAGCCTTACAGTGCTGTTCAAGTACATTCAATTAAGTTTTGAATGTTATCAGAATGAGCTATTGAGAGGAATCGTTTTTCTTCAATACCTTTTAGAAACCTCTACTACCTTTTAAACTAACTTTAACTGGAACAATGCAGAGTGAGGTGTGTATGAAGGTGGCACTTTACATTATTGTCAAACAAATTTGCCAAAAACAAACATGGAAATACTGAAATGTGAGGCTGGATGAACGCAGCAGGCCAAGCAGCATCTCAGGAGCACAAAAGCTGACGTTTCGGGCCTAAAAGGGTCTAGGCCCGAAACGTCAGCTTTTGTGCTCCTGAGATGCTGCTTGGCCTGCTGTGTTCATCCAGCCTCACATTTTATTATCTCGGATTCTCCAGCATCTGCAGTTCCCATTATCAATGGAAATACTGAAGGTTGGCAGGCGATTCACTGTGCCACCTCACCTCACTGTCCTTGCCTTATGTCCTCCTACCCAAAATTGTCAGGTCTACTCCCAGTCTCACCTTGGCTTACCCATTTTGTTCACCTCATCGCTGCACAATTGTATCCCATCTCAGTGCATTGGTTGCTTATTGTTGTGTAGCCAATGAGAGTTGAGGGTCAGTATTGCAAAGCTTTTACTGACCATTATGCAGAAACAAAACTTACACTGCAATTGCACAATTGGCCCAAATGGACAATGCTGGAGTTAATACCCCCACAAGCCTTCCCTCACTCATTACCTATCCCCACCCTTAATGCTTGTCACTTGTCATTTCTCAGGCCCATCCCTTTAGAGAGATGTACACTGTCTGTATGGTCACACTAGCTGACACCAAGTTCCATATTCTCACCTCTCCTTTACTTGATCAGCTGTTATTACCCTTTGTTTTGGATGCACTGGTGTAAGGATACCACTTCTCCATGTACCACTCCGACCCTGAAACTCTACTGCTCTTATCAGATGGCTATCAGTTGTATTGGAAGCTGTTGGAGAGGATTCTTAAGATATACGTAAATTTAGAAAAACATGGCTTAATTAGGGACAGTCAGCAGGTAGGTCATGTCTGAGTAACTTGATTGAATTTTCCATGGAGGTGATGAGGATAGAGCAGCAGATATTGCCTACCTGGATTTTTAGTAAGGCTTTTGACAAGGTCCCTCACGATAGGCTCATCCAAAAGATTGAGATCTCTGGGATCCGCGTCACTTGGTCATGTGGCTTCAGAATCGGCTTGTCCATAGAAGACAGAAGATGATAGTGAAAGGGTGCTTTTCAGCCTGGAGGTCCACAACTAGTGGTTTTCCACAGGGGTCCCAGTATGGGACCTATGTTGTTTGTGATACATGACTTGGATGAACATGTAGTTGGGGACAGTAGTAAGTTTGCAGACAATACAAAGATCGGTGGAGTTGTAAACAGTGTAGAAGGTCATCAAAGGATACGGTGGGGTATAGATCAGTTGCAGATGTGGGCGGAGAAATGGCAGATGGCGTTTAATCCGGGTAAGCGTGAGGTGCTGTACTTGGGGATCAAATGTTAAGGAAAAGGACACAGTTAGTGGCAAGACCCTAAGCAGCATTGATATGCAGAAGGATCTTGGGGTTCAAGTCCCTAGCTCCCTGAAAGTAGCCACACCAGTAGATAAAGGTGATGTGTGGCATGCTTGCTTTTATTGGTTGGGGAATTGAGTACAAGAGTCAGGATGCAATGTTGCAGCTTTGTAAGACTTCAGTTAGGCCACACTTAAGAGCATTGCATTCAATTCTTGTTTCCTCATTACAGGAAGGGTGTGGAGTCTTTGGAGAGGCTGCAGAAGTTGTTTATCAGGTTGCAGCCTGGATGAGAGGGTCTGACCTAAAAGAGAGGCTAGAAAAATTTGAGTTGTTTTCTCTGGAGCGGCAGAGGCTGACAGGAGACTTGATAAAAGTCCACAAAATTTGAGATGCAAAGATAGCGTTGACATTCAGAATCTTTCCCCAGAATTGAAATGTCTAATAATATTTAGGAGCATGCATTTAAGGTGGGGGGGGAGCTTCAAAAGAGATGAGGGGTGAGTTTTTTTACATAGTATGGTAGGGCTCTGGAATGCGCTGGCAAGGTTTGTGGTGGAGGCAGATAAGATGGGGGTGTTTAAGGGACTTTAGATAAGCACATGAGCATGCAGGAAGTGGAGGGATATGGACCAAGGGCAGGCAGAAGAGATTAGTTTAATATGGCCTCACATTCGGCACAAAGTTGTGAGCCGAACTCTCTCATTTCCCAAGTATGTTATTACCCCCACCCCAGCTGTCGATCTTGTTCAGAGTGTTGCTGGTGTTTAACTCACTGCTCCTCCAACCAGCTGCTACAAGCCTCCTTCCAATTGCTTGATGCCAAGTTGTCCTGTCTCTCTTCTGCTGGAATACAGATGTCACCAACATTTAGCAGCCCATACAGCAACTGGGTAGGATGGGTGCAAACGTAACTCTCAGCTGCTGTGCTGCTCGATTGTGTTTCATGCTGCCTGACCTGTTGTGTGCTTCCAGCACCACCACTAATGGTTTTTGTTCAGTTGGTCCTGGCTTGGGAATTGGGCCCTAAAGAAGATTATGGGTGTGAGTGAGCACAAACTGTGGAAGGTGAATGTTAATGGGGGGTGATGTGAGGCCAAATAATTGAATCTAAGAAGGATCAAATTGGATTATTTTCCAAATGATGTGGTCAGGAATGTAGGCCATCAAGCTGATTTGCCTTGTTTATTGGTGCTTCTATAACTAATGGCAACAAATGGCATACGAACAATTGCCCCAAAGTAGCTGGAGTACAAAGAATAAGTTACTTTAGTTGTGGACGGTCTTAGCCCGAGCCCATTCAGAGTACTCTGTTCAATTTTGGCTACTGTTCCTCAAAAGACTGTTAGTGTAAATGCATTGGGTGATATTGGGCCATAAAGGGTTACCTTGTAAATACAGATTGTGTGTAGATTTTGAGCCAAAAGTGGAAGGACTGTTTCTGCTTTCCCCACAGCATAGATTTTGAGTCATTTGTAAGTTGATTTTTAAGACAGGCTTGTTTGAGGAGGAGTGAATTTTACATTCAGCCTCCAGCTCTGAGTCTGAACATGTTCAGCTGAACTTAAAGGGGCAAGTTTCCCTAAGTCCGAGAGTTGTGTGTGTGTGTGCAATGAGCTTGAATAAATAAATCCATATGTTGTCAGTGTCTCAATTGGTTGGTAGCAGTCTCTCCCCTCTGAATCAGGATGTTGGGGGTTCAAGTCCTGCTTGAGAAACAGGGCTTGTAAATTCCAGGCAAACTCTCCAGTGCGGTGCTGTGTGAATGCCATACTGGCGGAGGTACTGCCTTTCAGATGAGATTCTGTCCCCTCACATCGACATAAAATAGTGGTCATAGGGCATTTTTAAAATGTTTTCTGGTTAACTTGTTACACACCTCCTGAGCAGCTGGGACTTGAACCTGGGCCTCCCAGTCCAGGGGTAGGGGCTTCAGCAATGCACCACAAGAGCCCTTCTATGACACCAGTTGAGAGTTTACAAAGCCTATGTCCTCAGCACATGCCTGAGAGACAAATGTTAAGCTGGAGAAAAATTGAACAGTTTCTGGCTACGCTGTCTCAAATATCTACTGGATAGGAATGACTGGTGGCAAGTTTAACTGGAGAGTCATTGGCAAGTCAGGTAAGGTAGAGAAGGTAGGGTCTTCGTAGTGACCTTGCCACTGTGGGAATTGACTTTCAGGATCAGTTGGCAGTGCAAGGTCACTGATACTTGCAATCCTGAAGGATGCTAATTCCTTCAGCATACACTTGTTGCTGACTTAGCAATGTCTGGACTGGCCACATTCAGTGGATGGATGATGGCAGCGTACCTAAAATGACCACCGGGTTTTACAACCCCCCTCTACAAGGACGCCACCAAGTAAGATGTAAACGTTATGGACATTGACAACTGGAAGGTGGCCTTTGACAGCCATGGCTTCTGACCATTTGGAAGGCCATTGGAAGAGCTGAGAGACCCTCAAAGCTCAGATAGAAGAGGGCACAGGGAAAACAGGGGTCAGCAAATTGTGCACCTTCTCAGCACACTCCCCTCCCCTGCAGCCAATACAACAGATTGGCATGTCAGAAGGGGGCTCCCCAGTCTCACCCGGCCATAGCTAAACAGAGTTGACTGATAAACCAAACTGATGGAAGGCTGCTACTTAAATGGCTGGACAAAAGCAAAGTGCTACATTGTTGGCCTGAACAAACCAAACAACCAAGTGGATCTATTTTGCACTGAAATCCGAGAGCCTGCTGCATAAGGCCCTTTTGCACTGAGTTCTAGCATTATCTTCCACCATCGCTGATCGTAATTACTCGAATCAGCCACTTCTTGAGGTATAGCAGCAGATGATCACACGTTGGCTGTAGCACATATTGCCTGCTCCGCACGCACCCAGGTCTATCACAGTTCAAGCTGTTTGAGTGCATCAAGTTCACCAGCTCTTGAGTTATTGGCTGGAACCTTCAGTCACACTTCCCATATTGAAGCAGCAGTTAGTAATCTCCAAAGGGTATATAAATGGACAATGATTTCCTGTCAAAACTCCTTTTCCAGCACAGTGTTACAGCATGATGCCTATATCTCTGTTCATCTGTCTACTAATCCACAAAGATTCAAATGCCTTTTGAAACTGATGAGCCTTTGGTAGCCCATATATCAGAGGGGCAAGGGACCAAAGTGACCAATAATGGCCAATAGATAGTTGAGCCTTTGTCCTCTACCTCTATCACCACTTTCCCATTAAATATCCTCCTATGCTGCAGAATGGGTTAAGGATGGGCCTTGATTAACATTGGCGAATGAAGCAGGAGCTCCTATTATCCTCCCTCTAGCCCACAGCTACTGCTCTCTTTCCCAGCCTAAGATGGGCAAACCAAGGCAATCGTAAGTCAAATCTAGGAACATAAGAGCAGGAGTAGACCCTTCAGACCTTCAATCTGCTCCACCATGTAATATGATTGTGGCTGATCATCCAACTCAATACGCTGTTCCTGCTTTTCCCCCATACCCTCTGATCTGTTCAGCCCTTCGAACTATACCTAGTTCTTTCTCAACATTCAATATTTTGGCCTCAACTGCTTACTCTGGTAGAGAGTTCTGCAGGCTTCCTACTCTCTGGGTGAAGAAATCTTTCCTTACCTCAGTCTTAAATGGCCTATCCTGTAATCTTTGAACTGCATTCCCTGGTCGTTGGGAGCATCCTTCTTGCATTTACCTTGTCTAGACTAGTTAGAATTCTAATAGGTTTCAACGTGATTCCTCCCCTGCATTCTCCTTTAACTGAGATTAATATTGTCTCTCTTCATTTATCACTTGCGCCATCTTGGGAATCATTCTGGTAAACCTTTGCTTCACTCCCTCCATAGCCAGAACATCCATCCTCGGATAAGGAGACCAAAACTGCAGACAATATTCCTGGTGCAATTTTACCGAAGCCCTGTCCAGTTACAGCAAAATGTCCCTGCTCCTGTGCTTGAATCCTCTTGCTATGAAGGCCAATATGCCATTTGCTTTCTTTGCTGCCCTGTTGCTCAAGTATGGCTAGCTTCCAGTGTCTGGTGTATGAAGACACACACGTCTTATTGCACCTTCCCCTCTCCCAGATAACAATCCACTTTCCAGCTTTTGCTATCAAAGTGGATGACCTCACATTTATCCACACTATACTTCATCCGCCATGCGCTTGCCCATTCACTTAACTTGTCAAACCTGCAGCTCTCTTCCACCTGTCTCTTCAGTTACTCTTGTTACATAGTATTCATTGCTCTTCCTGCTCCCATTCCCACGCAGTTAATTCTGTTAATGTTCTTTCACGTTTTGACATTGATCCTTGGAGCTGAAATTTAGCACTGGATTGCAATCAGCCTGCGTGGGAAACCTTTGTGGCTTGTGGTTTTTCTGGCACTTGCTCAAGTGCAATTGGAAGGGACCAGCTGGACTGTACCGTGGAGGATGGGGATGTGGTATGATCTCTGCCCTGAGACGTTGATCACAGGAAGGGCCTGTCATTGCTGCTGCTTAAAGGGCTTTTAAAATTCTGTGGTCATTCCTCAAAGAGTGGCATCACTGGTTCACTAGCTCCTGGCCTGTGGTGTAAAGGCTTCAGCATTTTGGAACAACTTTGCAATGATGCCACGGTGGTGTAGATTGCTGCGTGTAAATAACAAAGTGTGGGGTGGAGTTAGAACATATGAGCTCTGGAAGGCTCACAGCATGGGCATGAATACACAGAAGACTTTAGTCCTTAATGTTAAGATCATAACCTGGTCTACCTATAATTACCATTTAGCAGAATTTAGTATGAACGTATAATAGTGTGTTAATTTGAAAACTAAGCCCGGGGACAGTTCTTGACTTTGCCTTCTCAGTCTGCAAAGGACTCAGTGCGGTTGCAAACCACACACTGAAAGATGGGCGCAATCACATCGCCTGTGTAAAATATGACTGTACGGATTGCACAGCCCTTCGTTGCCCTCGAACCACTGAGGTAAACTGTTTCACTGTAGCTTAAGTTATCTATGACCTTTTAGATGAACACGGGCTTTGGTCTTTTATTAAATTCATTCTTGAGATGTGGGCATTGCTGGTCAGGCCATCACTTACTGCCCATCCCTAATTGCCCAGAGGGCAGCTAAGAGTCGACTGCTTTGCTGTGTAGTCTAGACCAGGTAAAGATGGCAGTTTCCTTCCCTAAGGAAAATTAGTGAACCAAAAGAGTTTTAACAGTAATCAGTGATCGTTGCTGAAATTATGGTCACCAATAGATTCTTAATTCAGATTTTTTTTCCATTAAATTCCAATTCCACCAACTGCTGTGGTGGGATTTGAATTTGGCTCCCCAGAATATTATCTGGTCTCTGGATTAACAGTCCAGTGATAATACCATTAGGCCACCGCCTCTGCTGGTGATGATTAATCTATTTTAATTTATATACACTGGGAGGTGGGAGCTGGGAGCCTCACTAACTAATGCGGTGCAGTGACTGGTTCAGGGCTGAGAAATAGCCTGATTTTTAAATTCAGTTTCAGCACTGAGAAAGACTATTCTAGTGGGGGCAGGGGAACCAGAGTATTGCCCAGATTTATAATCCCCCCCCCCTACCATCTCCCTCCCACCTCCCCCAGTCATGGGGCTGACCCCTCTTCATCCTGTGTTCTGTCCTCTTGACCCCTCTTCAGCCCCACAGCATAGGCTGCTGCAAACCCTGCCCATCCTCCTCCTTCAAGTCTAGGCAGTCTTGTGGACCATGAGAGCAAGTACCTGGGATGGATCAGGGAGGGATTGCAGGAGGCCTGGCTTCAGTGAAGCTCAGATGGTGATGAACTTTGCCTGGTGATAAGAATTGGTCCCGAGGTTACATTGGGAACTTGGATGAGGCTTGTTGTGAAGTTCTTTCCTAGCGGGTCTGCTTACTATTTACCTGATTCTCTTCAGCCTGTCTAACGTGGACCTGTGCTGGCCCCGGGAGGCTATAGAAAGGAAGGGGTGACTTGTGGAGAGAAGCTGAAATATTAAACTGGAGGCCCCACACTGGATCTGTAACTTGTTTAGTGCAAGGCTTGAATGCGCCTGAAATTAAATTTTTGAATTGTGATAGAATCCCTTTGGGATAGGGATTTGTTAAGCAAATTAGTGAGCAAATTGATGAAAAATGGAGGCAGAATTTGGAGTGCTTTTGATAGGAAAAGGATAGATTTTTCTTTGTCATTGCATTTGTTTCTTTGCTAGCTTGGGGAGGTGGGCGGTGGATGGGGACTGCTGGTGTGCGATGGGAGGGAATTGGAAAATGTTTGACTAATTTTAGCAGTGTCATCACATGCAGCCTGTCACAGTGAAACACAGTGGGGAGAATCAGAGCTGGACAATTTATCTTTCGAGTAGTTACTAGAAGAGCCTGCAATCTTTGTGACAAATGTAGATGGCCTGACAGCTGGGCAACTTTGCCTTTATGCAAATTGAAGTTCAAAGTGAAGCAAATGCAAATGCAGGCCCTGTAGCATTGGAGGAGAGTGAGACAGAGCAAGTTGTTCAAGGTGTGTCTCTCTGGGTCATGCCATGTGAGCTCCAGTTAACTGTTTGTTGGCCATACTGAAATAGCTAACCCTCTTACAAAAGAGCCCTCAGTCATTGCTGAGATCGCACAATTGCTGAATATTCTTTTATTCTGAAGAGCAGATAGAGATGGGCAACAAGTTCTGGCCTTACCAGCAACAATGCATTCCAGGAAATAGTAATAAAAGAAACTAGGATTATGTTTTATTGACAACTGGTCACATGCTCTTCTCACCCCCCCCCCCCCCCCCCCCCCAAACACACACTCCACTGGGAAAGAGTCTTTAAAGTTGTTTTTGAGAAGATTTGTAGCTCGGGTTGTGGAGGAGGTGGTAGACTTGCTCACCGAGCCAGTGTGTTTGATTGCAGACATTGCATTACCCTGCTAGGTAACATAGTCAGTGCGTTTCTGCTGAAGCATCTTGTTCCCAGGAGCATGCATGTGTCAGTATGTTCTACCACAACAGCCTGGACCTCCAAATTCTTCAGTGTTCAGATACGTCAGGAAGGTTGATCGTCTAATTGTAGACCCTGTAGTGTGGTACCACCTCCCCTTCCATCTGAATCTCCATGTCTACCCTGTGCAGCGGCTTTTTTAGCCCCCATGCCTTGGTGGAACTGTGCAGCAGGGAAGTGCAGGTCAGATGCACTGCCTACCACACATTAAAAGGTTATTTCAGGGGAGGTCCTTTAGCCATCTCCAACCGTCTTCTGGCTGGAGCTCTTCGGTGCAACTGATGGAAGTGTTCCTAGCTCCTGCACTTCTCTGAAGATCTCCTTCCTGCTGCACACTCCCTCTTTCAGTCAGTCAGATTTCTGACACCATGTGGAACTTTGCTGCGCTGGGAAAGAGGGCAAATAAGGCCCCAGCTGAGATCTCAAGATCTGGCTTCCCTCCCGCTGCTCTGGGAAAGCCAGAAGGGGTTAGAATTGCAACCTGATGGTGTTTTCTGCAGTGGTCATGCCCCCATCCACCGAGCTAGCCTCCACTGGTCCGGGGAACATTCAAACAGTTATGCCTGGCTCCCATTCTAATTCCCAGAATCATCTTATCACTTAGCACAGTCTCTGTACCTCTAGAAGGGAATTTACTTGTTGCAAAATTCACAGTGTAACTAGGAAGGGAGCGGTAAATTGGTCATCTTTGTGACCTTTGCCTGGGTGATGCTGATTGGAAATGTCATTAAGGGACACATTACTATTAGTCAGAAATAGTTCCTTTGCAACCTCTTCAATCAATTAGTTAATAAATAATTTAATAAACTGTTTATTAAATTTTGAGTATTGTTATTTTAGGTAAATGGCGAGGCTAGTCTGAGCACACAAACCTACAACCTTACATGAGTGACCAGTTTAATCTCTTTCTGTTTGGGTTCCTTGAGAGAGTTGACCGTCACTCCATGAGACCTCTCGACTCTTCCTGAGGTGGTACCATGGGATTTTCTGTATCTGTCTTGGGGGCACAAAGAATAATGTCACATCTGACACATGTATGCACACTTCCAAATACAGTTAATGCTGTGTGCTGTGAGCCTATTGGTAACTGTACCATGAGCATCCGCGACAGGGCAGATGTGGTGTTCTGTCTCCCCTCCAAATTACTTTCAATTTATATCTTAGCATCAACTCCATAACAGGGAGGTTTGTTTTTCTTTTCACCTTTGTACTGTGCAGACTGAAATGTTCAGTCAATGGTATTTTAGAGCTGTGTTTACAGCTTGTGACATGTGGATGAAATGAAACTCATTAAAAATGGGCTTTAAGTGGAGAAGTGTTTAACACTGTGCTCAGTGAGAACAGTATACAATGAGCAGTGTAATTTATCATGGACCCTATGTCATTTTAATTGAGCTGAGTGAGTGTCTTATGAGCTGACAGCTATTGTACTCTTGAAAATGTTAGGGAGCCCCATCCCATTGCTTTCTTTGTCCCTCTCTCTCCCAAACCACCAATCTGACCTTGGTTACAAAACAAACTGCTGATATTGTGTTATCACGGTGACAACGTTGTTCTGTGTTGTGTATATAGATTGTGATGTAGTTTATTCTTTATTCTAATCAACAAGAAAATAACTGAGCTCAGTGCTGGTTAACCATTGACGAGAGAGTGAACTGGACTCGCCACAAAAATACAGTGGCTACAAGAGCAAGTCAGAGACTGAGATGTAGAGCTGGATGAACACCAGCAGGCCAAGCAGCATCTTAGGAGCAGGAAAGCTGATGTTTCGGGCCCAGACCCTTCATCAGAAAAATTTCTGAAGGGTCTGGGCCCGAAACATCAGCTTTCCTGCTTGGTCTGCTGTGTTCATCCAGCTCTACACCTTGTTGTCTCAGATTCTCCCAGCATCTGCAGTTCATATTATCTCCAGAGACTGAATCCTGGCATGAGTAACTCCCCTCCTGACTCCCCAAAGCACATCCATCATCTCCAAGGCACAAGTCAAGAGTGTGATGGAATACTCTCCACTTGCCTGAATGAGTGTAGCTCCAAAACACAAGGAAGCTCAACACCATCCTGGATAAAGCAGTTCACTTGATTGGCACCACGTCACCTACAGCGTTGATTTCCTTCATCACCGATGCACAGCAGAAGCAACATGCACCATCTACAGGGTACACCACAGTAACTTACAAAGTCTACACTGACAGCACCTTCCAAGCACCACTAACTAGAAGGACAAGAGCAGCTGATCAATGGGAACAAGTTCCTGGTTGAGCTACTTGTCATCATGACTTGGAAATGCATCCACCACTTCTTCAGTGTCACTGGGTCAGAATTGCCGACTGTTATCGTATAATCTGTGACCCAGGAATTGACAAAGGGTGGCTCATTTCCCCTCTGCCAACCTTGAGAGTGATTTGGGTGGGGAGGGGCAATAAGTGTTAGCTTAACATTGATGCCCATATCCCGTGAATGAATAAAAACTCAAGTTGGGGTAGTGGACTGTTGGAGGAGTTCTGCTTCTCTCTCCACAGATGGTGAGCATTTCCAGAATTTTCCATCCTCAGTATATGTTTGTGGATGGGCTGTGTTAACGTGGGAGCAAAGCTAGTTCCTGCAGACTTGCTTTGCAGCCATTGGGCTCTTCAACGTTTTCTGTTCTCTAGACACGGGCATCGTTATCAACGCAGTGGGTCTATCGCTGAGGAAATGGACAGTGAGACCATCACTGATGTTCGAAGCTTACTGGTTTGGTCTAAACCGCGGACAACGTCCTGAGGTTGTAAAAACTGGGAAGGATTAAAATGGACTGGAGTCAATTCCAGCAAACGGGGAGTCTGAGACTGAGTACAACATGAAACTGGCTACAGGTTGGGAGGTCTCGGCAGCCTCAGCTTCCTGAGGGTCGGGGTGAAGTTGATCTTTGCCAGTAGAATAAGACAGGCATGTAGTAAACAAGGATAGGCTGTTGGGGGGAATCAGGGGTTGCTGGGAAGAGTGGGAGTGACAATTGGGGGGTGCTGGAGGAATGGGAGGAGGACTGGGCGAGAGACAGGGCAGTGGGAAAGAGACGGAGAAATGGGAGCAGAGGGTGATGAGGGAGTGGAACTGCTGCAGGGAGGAGGAGCGGAGGTTAGTATTGCTGGGGTGAGTGGAGGGCTCTCCTGTTGTGGGAGCAGATTGGGGTGTTGGGGATAGTAGGTCTTGGTGAGGAATTGGGCTGGGGCTGCAAGTGAAACCACAACGTAACTTGCACTGCGGCAGGTTTTGGTTTTGTGATGAAGACTAGCTTCACCCCATCAGAGAGAGCCCCCCTCCAGTTTAATGTGCTCTTGTATTGGTTGCTGCCAGACCAGGGACTGCAGTTCCTTGGCTTAGTTGATCCTGAAGTTGAATGGGCTGAATTCAGTAAAATCCCAGTGCTCACGAGCCTTTTTTTTTTTGTATTTTAGGTCCTGGCTTGGTTTGAGGAAGCAGAAACCGTCACTGCCTTCGTGGAACCCTTTGTGATCCTTCTGATCCTGATTGTGAATGCTCTGGTCGGTGTATGGCAGGTAGGAATTTAATAGCACAATGTGAATCCACCCCTCACCTCGGGTATTCCCACATCTGATTGGAAGCCTGGCTGTCTTGGAGCAGCTAACTCAGTGAACGTCCTGATAGGATTCAGGCAGGGGCAAACTATCGTCATGTCAATGATTTAAGTGCAAGAGTCCTCCTGTATCCCAGTATAACCCTGGCCAGGTGTAATAGCCACTGTAACCTCCACACAGCATGGGTCAGAACTGAGATCTGAGACTGCTGTTGCCTTCAGTGGCTCATTCATACCCCTCACTGGACAAGTCATGTCATCTCATCTCAGTCTGCGGTGGCTCACTGGGTTAGCAGTGCTGCTACAAAGCACCAGGAACACTCGGGCAACCGTCTGTGTGGAGTTTGCACATTCTCCCTGTATCTGCATTGGTTTCCTCTGGATGCTCTGATTTCCTCCCACAATCCAGAGAAGTGCAGGTTAGGTGGATTGGCCATGCTAAATTGCCTGTAGTGTCCAGGGATGTGCAGGTTAGGTGGATTAGCTGTGGGAAATGCAGGGTTTTCGAGATAGGGTCTGGGTGGGACACTCTTTGGAGGGTCAGTGTGGACTCAGTGGGCTGAATAGCCTGTTCACACACTGTAGGGATTCTCTTAAAAAAAAAACTACCATGTACAAGCTGATTCCAAAAGGACAGCTAACTCTAGCAGCATAATGTGCTGGAGAAACTCTGCTGGTCTGACAGCACCTGTGGAGAGAGAAAAACAGTTAATGTTTCACGGCCAGTCACCCTGGTTCTGATGGACTTGAAACATTAACTCGGTTTTTCTCTCCACGGATGCTGCCAGACCTACTGAGTTTCTCTAGCAGTTTGTGTGCTTGTTATTACTCCTCAGTTATATTAAATTGCACTTGGCATGGTTCGGGTCTGCACATTCCAAAAAAGATTTGCATGCATTGCCAAAGGTGCGAGGAAAAAATTTACCAGAGCTGAGGTGTTCTAACTAACAGTAAAACCTGAAAGCTAGAGCTCCCTCCTCTACAAAAGAGAACTCAAGTGAACTGAGCTGTTTCAAATTATTGAAGGGAATCTCTAGGCTGGATGTAGAGTAAATGTTTCTAACGTGGCACAGTTCGATACTTGATATAATTAGTCACTGATAAATCCTTTTAAAGAAAGGTTTCTTAAAACCAGAGTAGCCAGAGTGTGGATCTCCCTGACATGGAGCTGTAACTGAAGAAACTAAATTCTAAGGAAGAGTTTGATAACGCACAGATGAGAAAGAAAATGAGAGAGAAGTAAGGAGAAGACTTGTGTGGAACATGAGTTACCAGGGTCGATCAATCTGGCTGAATAGCCTGTAAGAGAAAATGAGAAATACTATTTGTGTAAAGGAAATGATGTGGCTGGGAGGTAAACATTCTGGGTAATAGGATTTTAGAAAGGATGTTAGAATAGGAAAAATAATAATGTAATCACATGAGAGCATTAAAAGAAGGAACCAGAGTATTCAGCCCTTGAAGCCTTCCCCTGCCATTTTATAAGATCAGCTCGAAGCCTCAAATTCTCAAGCTCTGATGGATAAAGGTTCAGTCCATTTAACGGTTCTTGATAAGTCAACCCTTTTAACACAGAAATTAACCTAATGAATGCTTTTGAACTGTTTTCAATGCCTGTACATCTCTTCTTTAAATATAAGGGACCAAAACTATGCACAATATTCCAGGCATGGCCTCACCAACATCCTATACAGTCGGAACAAGTCTTCCCTATTTTTAAGCTCCCACTCTCTAGCTGTAAAAGCAAAAATTCCATTTGATTTCTCAATTACTTGCTGCACCTGCATGCTGACTGTTGCTATTTTATGCGCAACACCCAGGTCCTGCAGTGCACTTTTGTTTGGAGTCTCACTCTACTTAGAATCAAAAGGCAGGCTTTTATTTTTCTCCAAAGTACGTGGCCTCACACTCATCCTACATTAAACTCCATCTGCCAAGTTTTATCAGGGTTCTCCATCTCTTCATATATCCCCTTTGCAGTCTCATGTCTTTATCACAACATGTATTCCCACCAATTTTCATCATCAGATTTGGATACATTGCTGTGGTTGGTAGATGGAATGTAGATCCAAGTGAATTGGTTTGGAAACACAAAGCAGAATAACACTATGTATAATCAACAACAAACAATGCATGGCTTTGGGAGCAGCTCACAGACCTCCTGGCAGTAGAGATTTAAAGAGGAATTGGGGTTAAGAGAGTTAGCTATTTCAGTATGGCCAACAAACGGTTAACTGGAGCTCACATGGCGTGGCCCAGAGAGACACACCTTGAACAACTTGCTCTGTCTCACTCTCCTCCAATGCTACAGGGCTTGCATTTGCATTTGCTTCACTTTGAACTTCAATTTGCATAAAGGCAAAGTTGCCCAGCTGTCAGGCCATCCACATTTGTCACAAAGATTGCAGGTTCTTCTAGTAACTACTCGAAAGATAAATTGTCCAGCTCTGATTCTCCCCACTGTGTTTCACTGTGACAGGCTGCATGTGATGACACTGCTAAAATTAGTCAAACATTTTCCAATTCCCTCCCATCGCACACCAGCAGTCCCCATCCACCGCCCACCTCCCCAAGCTAGCAAAGAAACAAATGCAATGACAAAGAAAAATCTATCCTTTTCCCATCAAAGCACTCCAAATTCTGCCTCCATTTTTCATCAATTTGCTCACTAATTTGCTTAACAAATCCCTATCCCAAAGGGATTCTAAAATAAAAATTTTATTTCAGGCGCATTCAAGCCTTGCACTAAACAAGTTACAGATCCAGTGTGGGGCCTCCAGTTTAATATTTAAGCTTCTCTCCACAAGTCACCCCTTTCTTTCTGCAGCCTTCCGTGACCAGCACAGGTCCACGTTAGACTGGCAGAAGAGAATCGGGTATATAGCAAGCAGACCCGCTAGGAAAGAACTTCACAACAAGCCTCGTGCACGTTCCCAATGTAACCTAGGGAATTGAGATAAAAATGCGATCATTACTTTTCTCTTCTCACATTAATTTTCACAAAACAAGAGATATCAAGTAAGATGAATGAATTTCACGGTCATCGTTAAACTCCTTTCCAGATTATTAATGAATTCAGATTTTGCTGTCTGCCATGAAGGAATTTGAACCCAGGTCTCCAGAACATTACCTGGGTCTCTGGACTAAATGCCAGGAGATAGTTTCAGCAATCCATCTCCTACTGCCTACTGAATTGAGCTGTTTCGACTTTAGTACGTTGATGAGTCAGTTCGTATTCCAGAACTGAACCCATGCCTGTGCCTGATCACCTCCGACAACCTGCACAACAACAGAGCTAGTGCCATTTGGAATGCCAGCCCCATGCCAACATACCTAATTCTTAACTGGCCTCAGGAGTGGCCTAACTAGTCCTTCAGGTTTATTAGGCCTGCCCATATTCTGAGTAAGTAATGTAGGATATCAACTCTGGGGTTTACTTAAATGACTCAATTTTAGAAATAAATTGAGATTGGTACAAACCTGATGCTGGTACGTTGTTTGGTATTATGGAATAGCTGATGTGTTGGTCAGTGATTTCTTGCTTTCTTGCAAGGTACATGTTTTCACATGAGAATTGAACTATTGACTGTATGTGGTCTGTGGTAACCTGCTGATTGACAAAATAACTGATGAGACTCGCGAAGTAACACACGCTGGGCATAGCTTTGCTAAGGATAATTAATGTCACATTTGACTATTGGGTAATTTCATTATTTGTATCCAATTTACAGGAAAGGAATGCAGAGAATGCAATCGAAGCACTGAAGGAGTATGAACCAGAGATGGGCAAGGTTCACCGAATGGACAGGAAGGCTGTGCAGAGAATCAAAGCCCGGGACATAGTACCTGGAGACATTGTGGAAATTGCAGGTGAGTGATGCCCTCATGACTGGTGCCTTGCTGCTAATGAGTCGCGTAGAACACCACTAGCCTCTTGCAATCATTTAGATCCAGTGATAGGACTAAACTGCATGTCTGCACATTTAATAAAACTCCGACATGGCTTGAAAATTTAAAAGATATTATTTCAGAATGCAATTTCTGCAGTGTGTCTCACTCAGAAATATATCAGAGAATCACTGCAGTGCAGAAAGAGGCCCAGGCTCCGCTCTATCCCTGTTACCCTGCATGGCTAATCCACCTGACCTGAACTTCCCTGAACACTACGGGTAACTTACCATGACTGATCCACCTAACCTGCACATCTTTGGACTTTGGGAGGAAACACACGCAGACACAGGGAGAATGTGCCAACTCCAAACAGCTGGATTGGTTTTAGAGGGGCAGACGGGCAGTTGATGGCATTGTCACCCAAACTGCCATTTTACATCCATGCTGAACCCCACACACTATTGCCTATCAGGCTTCCCATTCACTGCCCAAAGTAGCTGGCAGTTTTACACACAGTCTGATAACAAGCTGCAGGAAGTATTAGTTTTGGCATAAAATGTATGATTAGCAGGATACCGGAGAGAACTCCCTTCTTTCCCTGTGGTGTGGGAACTATTAAATCTATCTGAGAGACACTGCTCAGTGCCTAATTTGAGGTGACATTATTACCAAGGATGAAACTCTCTGGAGTGTCAGTCTAGATATTGTCCTGCCCTGTCTCTGCAGTGGTGCTTGAACATGCAACCTGCTGATTCACAGGCAGGAGTGCTACTGCTGAGCCATAGCTGGCATGGTTAGGTAGGGCTGGCCCCTCCACCACCTCACCCTATGGCACCCACCAGTGTATATCCTCAGAACAAATCAGGCAGTCTGCACAGGGATCATCCACAGCAGAGGACACTTCACGTGGGCTTTCCTGTTGACTTGTATCCATGAGGTTGATATTATTTTGGTTGCTAGCCATTAGGAACATAGAAATGGGAAAAGGAGTGAGCCAATCAGCATCCAACCCAGGACCCTGTTCCAGCTATGATCCCTTTAGTTCTAAGAACTGTCTAACCACTGGAAAACATTCAATATAATGGAATACATTCTTCATTTTCTCTAGAGAATCCCACAGGTTTCGCCACTCTCTCTGGGTGAAGACATTTCTCTTCATTTCAGTCTGAAATGACTTACCCTGTGCCTTTTTACACTGTGACTCCTGGTTCTGGATTCCCCGTTCACCAGGAATATACTCCCTCCTTGCATTAACCCTGTTAGAATTTTATAGGTTTCTGAGATCCCTGCTTATTCTTCTAAACACCGGTGAGTATAGTCAATTCTCCTACCTGAACTGAGGTTCTGTTCAAGCCACCGAACACACTTGTGCAACGTGAACCCAACTTCAGATTGCTTATGTTCTCTATGGAAATCCAAAACTGGCTTCTGTGCCCAAATGTTGGGAGCTGTCCAAAGGATTGGGATTTTACTCATGTGACTGTGTTTGGGGGTTATACCAGTCTAACTGATGTGGGATTGTGCTGTTTCACAGATGATGTGACTGAAGTTGTAATTGATATAGCTCAGGTGTGTGTTTAATTGGAATGAAGCAGTCTCCAGTGTAGTTGGTAGAGCTGGAGTTATTGGTGAGACCTTTGGACCTATTACAACATGTCTGGGGCAGCCGGAACTCGAACCCAGACTTCTGACCCAGATGTAGGGACTTTACCACAAGAGCCCATTTAGCAATATAGTCTATATGTGACCAAAATAAGCAAAGCCTGTGATTGCGTACAGTTAGCGCTTTCTCTTTGTTTTGTTGCTTTCTTGTTCGTGGTAATTGTGTCATAATGTGGGAAAATTGACTGAATGTTAGATGTAATCAATCCCATAATTATATTGCCACAGATCACTAATTATAGAGAATGCTAAAGTGTTGATTCACAGAATAGGTATTAAAGTTAATTGGAAATTTCACTAAAAGCTTATAAAATAACATCATGGTTTTGAAGTATGACATTGTCTTTGCAGTTTCGAAGTTGTGAGTACACGAGTGTTTTTCCCCTCTGTGTTGATCAACCATCTGCCCAAGCCCTGTGGCATTTTGTGAAATGATCCTGCCAGCTGGAGGGAAAGTTTGAGCGATTGATGGCTCTTTGGACATTTTTTCTTTTCATTTCCACTTCTTCAGAGGATGAATCTTTGAATTAATTTGGGTGTGCAAAAGCATTGCCTACTCGTCCTGCTTGGTCTGATCTGTATCAAACCCTACTCAGATGTGGCTTGAGGCAAGTGTTGTTTGATCCTTGCCCCATGGTTGTACTTCAATCCCAATTTCAGTCCTGGCCTTCTCAACTTTTTTGTGTTTTATGTTGTCGTCCTTCTCTCCCCTTTTTTTTTCTATCCTTGGAGCATAGAAACATAGAATGCATACAGTATGGACTCAGGCCATTTGGCCCATCGGGTCCCTGCTGACCCTCTGAAGAGCATCCCACCTAGTCCCACTCTATCCCCATAAGTCTGGATTTCCTATGGCTAATCTGCCAATCCTGCACATCCCTGGACACTATGGCCCATCCACCTAACCTGCAAATCTTTGGATTGTGGGAGGAAACTGGAGCACCCGGAGGAAACCCACACAGACATGGGGAGAATGTGCAAACTCCATACAGTTGCTCGATGGTGGGATTGAACCCGGATCCCTGACGCTATGCGGCAGCAGTGCTATCCACTGAACCACCATGCTGCTTCTGTAGGGAATTCCCCTCCCTCCTGTTATGTGGAGTCACTGACTGAGTGCATGTGTTACGTCCAGTCCTGAGATTCAGCAGGGAGTGAATGCCAATATGAGATCTCTTGGTTGGTCTGAGGTTCCACTGCGCCTATCCATACTTATCAAAGTGCAGCAAACACACTTAAAAAGCCAGGCTGATCATAAGGTTGCTGTTGAATGAGATGGAGTCTCAGTCCCTTGGGCAGCATGGAAAGACCTGTTCATCTTTAATCTCTTTTATATTTCCACTGTACTGCTGGAGACAAAAATCTTCTGGGTGCGATTCACTATTTTTAGATCTGTACAAGTTTCTGGATCGAGGAGGTCTGGGAATATGGGGAAGTGATGTGCTGAAAATCTGGCCTTGAAGATTTCATTAAAAATGCATTAAAAAGTTGGTATATTTTTTAAAAGAAAACCAAAATCCACAGAGTAAACAACTCAGTAACTTGGCAGGAGGGAGAATGGGGATATTTATGGAAACCACACCTATTTATCAATGGTTTTTGTCTCTCTGCTGTGGCACTCTCTAACATTGTGCTTGTTCCAACTGTTTATTCCTGCCCTCTGTCCTGTTTGTAGCTTTATGGGTTTTGCTTTGTTTTGTAATGTGTGGGCCTGCCCCCAGAGGAAATTCAGAATAGTGGCTGTGAAGCAGAGGGGCTGTTTTGTGTCTGAGATTCTGACAGGGAACTGCATTATTTTTTCTTTTTTGACCAATAGCCAAAAGAGTGAAAAGTCATCGAACCCCTTCCTGTAGATTTCAGTGGGACAGGCTCCCAATCTCCAAGCTCACATTGGAATCTCTGGAGCTGCAGTAAGGAATAAAGATCAATTCACAGCAGTTCTCCCAGTAGGGCTGCTGTCTCGAGAGAGAGAGAGAGAGAGAACTGATGGTGATTTAACCTGAGGGTCAAGTGAGAGGCAGAGGAGGAGAGTCCTTAGTGGTATACTCGGTGGGGGGAGGGGGTATGGGAATTGAGCCCACACTGTCCATCACAAATCCAGCCTCCCGCACTAACTGGCTCCGAGATTGTAAGGAATGCTGCAACATAGAGTAAACTGCGCCCGTTGGCCGTTGCTGTATCCACAGGTCCTGACCTGGGGCTCCCCTCATGTCACATTGAAATTCCACTTTCGATTCTCCTTGTCCTGTCTGTCAGAGTCAGATTGCGTGGAAACAGCCCCTCCAGTACAGCTCATCTCAAGTCTTCCTCATCGACGTCATTCTTGCTATTGTTGGCCCTACCTTGGTGGTCCTTGGTTGTCGGGAGAGAGGTGGCATTTCTGCTGGACACCAAGACACTCAACAAACACAAAAGGTGGCTCTGGCCCATTCTGCCTCTGCACACTCACACCCACCTTTTTCCCCATAACAATACAAATTCTCCCCATTTCTCCAGTTAATCGCCTAATCCTTTTTCAAAGGCCATAGTTCACCAACTATACCACATTACTCTGTCAAACAGTGCATTCCAGATCCTAACCACCCCCTGCTGTGTTTTTTTAAAAAAAAAATTTTTCCCTACAGAAATGTGACAATATGCCAATGAACCTTGACGAACCTTCTGTTTATTGAATATGGAGCAGCCATATGTTGAGAATGTTAAACTTAAAAAGGGCTTGCATTTACTTAGACTCTCTCAATCACCAGACATCTCCCAGCACTTTATAGCCAATGCGGTACTTTTAAATACAGGCAGTGTTCTCTTTTAAGAAGCACAGCAAGCTCCCACAAATGGCCACGTGATAATGATCCAGATCATTTGTTTTCATGATGATATTGTGGGATAAATATTTTCCAGGATGCTAGGATAACTTTCCTGCTCATTTTCAAAGCAGTGTAGCAGAGTAATTTGTGGCCATTGAAGAGGCCTTAGGTTAATATCTCCCATGTTCCAGACAGCGCCTCCAACACTGTAGCGCACTCTCGGTACTGGTCGCGAGTATTATCCTGCATTTTGTGCTCCGAGTGGTACATGGATGGAATGAATTTCCTGTGTTCATGCTTTTTTGGCAAAACCCAAGGTATGAAAGGTGCAAGAAAAGTGAAAGTTTGACAGTGGATGGGGAGAATTTCACATGCATTTTGTGTAGCATTTTCAGGATGCACATAGTCATTCAAAACCACATAAACACTATGCAGCACAGTTACAGCAGGGTAGTGGAATAGCACAGTGCTGGGATAACAACAAACTCTTGGGACTAAGGTAGTTGCTACCCAGTGAGACTGTCAAAGCAAAACGCAATGGGGAATCCTCCAGAACACAGTTCAGTGAAGAGATAATGAATTCCCCTGGGATGCCACATCATAATTAGACACTTCCAAAACAGACAACGCACCCATTTCCGTGGTGGGCCCTCATACCTCAACCTCACACATTCTGCCCGGTTACATCATCTCATGGGAACCAGTATATCGAAAGCAGGTTTTTGTCCACTGGCACTGATCTCTAGATTGTGTTAATCAAAAGATACAAAATCTCTGTAGCCACAATAGTGTATCGTTCCCAAGCATTATGCAAAAAAATCAAATTTGCACTGATGTAACACCTTACACTAACCCTGGGACATTCCCAAATACTTTAGGGCCAATGATCTGTGTTCTTAAAGTAAGGTTGCGATTAAAGTTTTGGAAAATGATGGCAGCCTGTGTGTGCACAGCAAGATCCCACAAAGCAAGGTGAGGAAAATTGACCAGGCAATTTGGCTCCTTGATCTAGGCTGAGGGCTAGCAGAAGAGAATGCCCCTGTGGGTCGTTGAGATGTCACACAAGTGGATGGGTGAGGTTTAGGCTTAATGTCGCATCTAAAAGAGAGTGCCCTTAACAGTGTAGCACTCCCTCAGTATGGCACTGGAAACATGATTTTAGGTAGGCGCTTTGCTGGCTGAGGCAAGATTGAGATATGGCTAACAGCACCAGACAGTATTGGCTGCACTGCCTAGATATTTCCGGGTCCTAAAGCCACTCCAGTTTTAATGAGCAGTGTGCTGACGTCACGGTATAGAAACCAACAGGATTTGGCAGTTTCGGATATTTGTAAATAGAATGGGCATTTTAAAAGAAAATGAGCTGGCAATGAATGTGGAGTGCTTCCTCTCGAAGGAACAGTGTTGACAGGTTACTGCAATAGGCACTTGTGTTCCCGTAACAACAGGGGAAAATGCTAAACACCGGAGGCTTGGAGCAAACTCTGTAAATGTCACACCCAAGCAATTACATTAATTCCCTGAATGAGTTTAGGAAGGGAAATTAGCTAAACTTTCCTGCTCCTGATTGTTATCCAATGATCCCATCATATTTTTAATCACTTTGCACCTGTGGGCTAATTTTTAATGCTGGACCTTTAAAACGCCATTCACTTACTGTTTCCTACATGCTTCTCAATTTCCATTGTCAGCCTGTCATTCTCATTCACTTTGCACTTTGACCTTCCTACGCCTGTCGGTGTATTTTTGTCCTCTGTTTTGCTGTGGGGTTGAGTGTGTCTGATTGGCAGACCATTCATAACAATGTGAGATTCTCCTGCAAACGAGTCTGATTCCACCCTAATGCTTCTGTTACACACCTTTGTGTGGTTTACCTCAGGGCAGTACACTGGGGACGCCCAGTGTTAAAACACAAGCTGCTTGGCACATTCCACTCCATTGAATCACCAGGAGTGTCCTCTTCAGGTAAAACGGCTGCTGTTTAAGGCTTAATCCCATATCATGCATAACTGTCTCACTTACAATTCTGTACAACCGTGGAGATGGCTCAGTGAGTATCATATTGCCATTGAGTCAGAGCCTTGTGGGTTGAAGCTCCCCTCTATAGATATGGGGAGGGGAACAGGTCTTAGTTGTCACTCCAGTGCAATACAAAGGGAGCCCAATGCTGTTAGAGGAGATAACAACGTGGAGCTAGAGGCACACAGCAGCCCAGGCAGCATCAGCCTTTCTGAATAGGGTTAAAATTGAGATCCTCCCTGCCCTATCTGGTGTATGTTTTTTAAAAAAAAATCAGTGTCAAAAAAATGGGGATCTTCCCTGATACCTGAGCTAATTATTATCCTTTGCAACTAACACTGAGTATCTGATACGAACACATTGCTGTGCACAAGTTGGTTGCTGTGTTTCCTTCATTGCATCAATAACTACACTTCAGAACCAAGACAACAAAGTGTGAGGCTGGATGAACACAGCAGGCCCAGCAGCATCTCAGGAGCACAAAAGCTGACGTTTCGGGCCTAGACCCTTCTTCAGAGAGGGAGATGGGGTGAGGGTTCTGGAATAAATAGGGAGAGAGGGGGAGGCGGACCGAAGATGGAGAGAAAAGAAGATAGGTGGAGAGGAGAGTATAGGTAGGGAGGGGATAGGTCAGTCCAGGGAAGACGGACAGGTCAAGGAGGTGGGATGAGGTTAGTAGGTAGGAAATGGAGGTGTGGCTTGGAGTGGGAGGAAGGGATGGGTGAGAGGAAGAACAGGTTAGGGAGGCAGAGACGGGTTGGGCTGGTTTTGGGATGCAGTGGGTGGAGGGGACGAACTGGGCTGGTTTTGGGATGTGGTGGGGGAAGGGGAAGGAGAGATTTTGAAGCTGGTGAAGTCCACATTGATACTATTGGGCTGCAGGGTTCCCAAGCGGAATATGAGTTGCTGTTCCTGCAACCTTCGGGTGGCATCATTGTGGCACTGCAGGAGGCCCATGATGGACATGTCGTCTGAAGAATGGGAGGGGGTGTTAAAATGGTTCGCGACTGGGAGGTGCAGTTGTTTATTGCGAACCGAGCGGAGATGTTCTGCAAAGCGGTCCCCAAGCCTCCGCTTGGTTTCCCCAATGTAGAGGAAGCCACACCGGGTACAATGGATACAGTATACCACGTTGGCGAATGTGCAGGTGATCCTCCGACACTTCTGCCATCTACAATCCGACCCCACCACCCAAGACATTTTTCCATCCCCACCCTTGTCTGCCTTCCAGAGAGACCACTCTCTCCGTGACTCCCTTGTTCGCTCCACACTGCCCTCCAACCCCACCACACCCGGCACCTTCCCCTGCAACCGCAGGAAGTGCTACACTTGTCCCCACACCACCTCCCTCACCCCCATCCCAGGCCCCAAGATGACTTTCCACATTAAGCAGAGGTTCACCTACACATCTGCCAATGTGGTATACTGTATCCATTGTACCTGGTGTGGCTCCCTCTACATTGGGGAAACCAAGCGGAGGCTTGGGGACCGCTTTGCAGAACATCTCCGCTCGGTTCGCAATAAACAACTGCACCTCCCAGTCGCGAACCATTTTAACTCCGCCCTCCCATTCTTCAGACGGCACGTCCATCATGGGCCTCCTGCAGTGCCACAAGGATGCCACCCGAAGGTTGCAGGAACAGCAACTCATATTCCCCTTGGGAACCCTGCAGCCCAATAGTATCAATGTGGACTTCACCAGCTTCAAAATCTCCCCTTCCCCTTCTCCCACCGCTTCACAAAACCAGACCAGCTCATCCCCTTCCCCCACTGCATCCCAAAACCAGCCCAGCCTGTCTCTGCCTCCCTTATCTGTTCTTCCTCTCACCCATCCCTTCCTCCCACCTCAAGCTGCACCTCCATTTCCTACCTACTAACCTCATCCCACCTCCTTGACCTGTCTGTCTTCCCTGGACTGACCTATCCCCTCCCTACCTCCCCACCTATACTCTCTCCACCTATCTTCTTTTGTCTCCATCTTCGGTCCGCCTCCCCCTCTCTCCCTATTTATTCCAGAACCCCCTCCCCATCCCCCTCTGATGAAGGGTCTAGGCCTGAAATGTCAGCTTTTGTGCTCCTGAGATGCTGCTTGGCCTGCTGTGCTCATCCAGCTCCACACTTTGTTATCTTGGATTCTCCAGCATCTGCAGTTCCCATTATCTCTGATACACTTCAGAACCACTTTGCTGGCTTTGTGCACCCTGGGATGTTTTGGAAGATGTTATATATCTTCAGCTGTGCTGGCCCAAGATTTTCAGGCTCTGCCTTGGGCTGTCCTATGCTAATGTGTACAACAAGGTGCTACTACCTGGTGTATTTAGAGCTGCCAATAGCACATGCCTCTAGTTGCCCACAGAGCCACTAATGCTGTACATTGAAGGCCTGAAACCATTTGGATGATGTTAGGGACCAAACAATGAATATCTGCCTCAGAAAATAGGAGCTGCAGATGCTGGAGAATCTGAGCTAACAAGGTGTAGAGCTGGATGAACACAGCAGGTCAAGCAGCATCAGAGGAGCAGGAAGGCTGATGTTTTGGGCCTAGACCCTCCTTCACCCTTACTGCTCCTCTGCTGCTTGGCCTGCTGTGTTCATCCAGCTCCACACCTTGTTACTCAATGAATATCAGCCATTCCCCTCTGCGCTGTTAAAGGGGCAGCATTGCAGGGTTGGACTTGTTCCAGCAGTCTGGTTAGCTTTTAGCAGGCTTGCTGAGACTTCCCCGGTGACCTTGTGAATATTTGTATGCCAGAAGCTGATGTGGAATGTGAGTCTGAAACGACAGTAGCTGTGTAATTGTTTGTCCCTCTGGGTGGAATCCTCCCTGCAATGTAAATAGGTGAGCATTGATATAACATCGAAGCCAGGCATGGGGGAAGCATTCCTGTCCAAACCTTCTGATCGACTCCCTCTCGCTCTGGAGTCCCCGTGCTGAAAACTTCCACTGCAGCCTTGTGTACGTTAGCTTTCCAATCTTCAGGTCTGGGTAAACCAGAGCTTGAGAAATGCGTGGAAACTACACGGCTGGTTTGCATGCCGTTGCCAAGGCAGCACAGCAGTAAGTTGTCCCTGTGGCTGTGTACATTGCACAGACGTTCCTACTGCCCTGCCAGGATCCTGGGCTGTACCACCACAGCTCGTCGTGGACTGCACCATGAAAAATAACTGGTGGCCAGGCATCAGGAGGTTTGGGCACAGAGCCTGCCTCGGGATTCACTGTGCACTGTTCCACAAAAACAAGTGGCATTCTCTCATGGCCAGCAGTTGTTTCCCATATGGAAATTCCATCCCAGTACGATTACAGAACAAGGAAATAGGATGTTGGCATTGGTCAGGTTCTGATGATTAGTCAGTGATGGAGTGTTTTGCTGACCAGTGTTAACAGAACAACGCCTGATTCAGCATTTGAGAAACAAATTCGAAACATTTTAAGCTACTGTGACGGATGGCACTTTGCTTGCATAAGGATCCTTGTGTTAGAACAAGTTTCCACTGAGGTAGAGAGGGAGAATAAATGTTCATGTGTTTGGCACAGGGACTGGGCATTATGGGTGGTATGGAGTTGAGCAAGTTGGCAAACTGTGCTCCTTTTGCCTCAGGAACTAATGCTTGATTGACCCCAGACAATTGAATGTAGGCTGCCTTTCTTTCCATCTCCCTCCCTCTCAGCAGTGCCCCACTCCCACCTGTCTCTGAGCAACCCCCCCCCCCCCCCCGCCCCTCACATCCCGTAACTTGAAACTTCAGAAGGAACCATGGGGACAATCATGAGTCCGTCCATAGACCAGCGCTTAGTGAGTACATACTCTGACACTGGATTAATGCTGTGAGACATGTAGGTGTAACATGGCAGAGTTAGGGAGCTTGTAGTTAAGACGCAAGTACTTACATCTGATCGTGCTGTAGGTGATCTGTAAGAGGAACTGCCATATATTGATTTTCACTGTGGAAGGTCTGGAGGCCACTTTATTAATCCACTTCTGTGAATTGTCTGTGCAGTCTTGGCATATTTACACAGTGCCTCTGAAGTAATAAAACAGCAGGGCATGTTTTTGGAACCCATTCGGTTTGGCTGAGCGACAGTGTCTGAAGACTGGACTTGATGCCTCTGGATATCGGGCTTTTTATTGAGCATGCCGAATAGCTTGCCTGTTACTGCAGGCAACAATCTGGAATAATGTGTTCATGGTGGGGAGCAGGTGTTTATTCAATCACCACCTATTTTTTAAACTTCTGTGGTTGGCACACTGCTGTTGCTAGTTAAAGTGGACGAAGCAGTTGATTTTATTGTCACGTGCACCGAAATACAGTGAAAAGCTTTGTTTATGAGCAGTACAGGCAGGTCACAGAAAGCAAAGGATGAACAGATTGAAAAGATGTGCAGGTTGCGTTATTTGAGGCTAGACTCCATTCAACAGTACGGTAACTGCTGTAAAGAGGCAATTCCTGAACCTGTTTGTGCGTGTGTTCAGGTTTCTATATCTTCTGCTGGACAGAGGTTGTAGGAGATCATTACTGGGGTGCAATGTGTTTGGTCATCTTTCCGTGGCAGTGAGCTGTGTAAATGGAGTCCATGATGGGATGTTGGCTTCTGAGATGGTCTGGGCTGTGCACACCACCTTCTGTAGTTTCTTACGGTCCTGGGCGGAGCAGTTGCTATATCAGGTGATTATGTACCAGGACAGTAAGCTTTCAATAGTGCATGATAATCATCCACGTTTATATAAAAAAAAAGAAACTCTTGCCTCACGTACCTGAAAAATAATTCCTTGAAATAAGCGATGGACTCCTTTCAAACATTCACACTCTTCTGATTGGGAATTCTACACTGTGAAGTGCATAAAAATTCATCTTCCACACTGTTTGGATGATCACTTTGTTCCTCAGGTCAGCGATAATCAGCTCTTGAGTTTACACCCCATTCCAGAGTTCAATGGACAGGAAAACGGCATTTTCACTCCCTCACCAAGCAGGTTGGTTATTGCCTGTAAATTGTTCCAGAAGGGCAGCTGGTAGGAATGGCAGTGTCTCCGCAACAGGCATGCCTGCTGCGGAGGGCTGCATCTCAACCTGTAGACTGACAGGCTGACAACCAGTTTCAGCAACACCAAAGCCGTGGGAACTGACAGAAGCACGTGCCCCTCAGACTCCGGATACCGCTCGGGTTGGACCGGATGCTGAAGAATAGAGGTAACACCACCAGCACTGGAGGCCTCTGTTCTCCCTTCCTGTGTAATGCTTGACAATCCTTAGAATTTGAAATGGGTTTGATAGCATCCTTTTGAAAGTGTACTTGCACTGAAATATTTTGCTCACTAGGTGTGTATTGTGGCAAAGGGGCAGACGGTAGGTAATTCGGTTGCTAACACCAGTGCCGAGCTTTGAACTATAAGTGAAATGACCACCTTTTTTGTGTTTTGGTTTCTAAGCTTACAGTTGTAGAGTCCCTACAGTGTAGAAACAGGCCATTCAGCCCAACAAGTCCACAGTGCCCCTCTAAAGAGCATCCCACCAGACTCATTCCCCACATCCAACCCCATATGACCTAAACATTGCTGAGCGCTATGTGCAATTTAGCATGTCCAATCCTCCTGGCCTGCACACTTTTGGACTTTGGCAGGAAACCGGAGCACCAGTAGAAACCCATGTAGACACGGGGAAAATGTGCAAACTCCACGTGGACAGTCACTTGAGGGTAGAATTTTACCCAGGTCTCTGGTGTTGTGACGCAGCTGAGCCACTGTGCCACCCTAATGTTTATCTCCCTGTCCTATGATTTCACAATTAAACCTGATCTGAGGAGGCAGGGATGAATCAGGCAGTTCATGGTTGCTATCAGATGCAGCTATTTTGACTCAGTCTCTGTAGTGTCATTGGACTTGAGCGATATCTTTTTTTGTTTCTACAAAATTTCAAACTTGTTTTCTTTGAAAAAACTGCTCCAAGATATTGACCTTTTAAACCTGTTCTTCAAGTTGAAGCATTTTTCCTTGTATTTTCTAGCCTGGAATCCTTATTTTGTATGAAAAGCAACAAATAAGGAATCGATGTTTGAAATAATATAGTCCCCTGTACATTACTAGTCTACATTGCCATCTTATTGGTGGACTGAATCATTTGGCCATGGTTTAAAAAGTTTGCTTCCCAAAAGTAATGATCAATCCTACAGAAGTGTAACGTTTGTTTCCCAGTCAGGAGAGCCCTGTTTGTTTTTTTTTTCAACAACACTTTTTTTAAAAAAAGTAAACAAATCCACATTGCAACAGCTCTTTGGCAACTTGAGACTCTGTTTGAGACTGAAACTAGACTATGTTGGTGAAGAAACACTCCACTCTGATTCCCCGTCCGTCCCATGGACTAAATTATTGCCTTCCGAGCCGTTACTTTAGCTTATTCGAAACCTATTATAGAAGGATTCCCAGTCTAAAGTGAGCCGGCAGCCAGTCCAGTGGTTGCCGGAATTCTACTCCAGAACTAGACCCTGCCTGGTTCACTTAAAAGGCTAGGGGGGTCGTGACTGGATATGAAAAAACTTTATCAGGATCACAAGGCAAGAAATTACAGACAATTGTGAACGCAGGCCAGCCCATCACTCAAACCGTCCATTGACTCTGTCTATACCTCCTGCTGCCTCCAGAAAGCAACCAGCATAAAGACCCCTCCCACCTCTTCCATCGGGCAGACAATGCGAAAGTTGAAAAGTTTGAACAGCTTCTTCTCTGTTAGATTTATGAGTGGACCTGCCATATTAGAGCTGATCTTTCTCTGCACCACCTTTGTAGCTGTAACACAATATTCTGCCTACACATCCAGATGTACTTGCATAAGATATGACCTGCCTGCATAGCATGCAAAACAATACTTTTCACTGTATGTTGGTACGTGTGATAATGAATCAAATCATTATGAAGGAATGAAGTTATTGAAGTTAATGAAAATCATTTCTCCAGGCTGAGTAATGGTTCAGCCGCTTGAATAAAAAAATAAGATGCTGTCTTGTTGGCATTTATTGATATCTGCAAGTTATTTCTTTGTGTCTGTCGTGATCAATTGAGGTGCTGGAAGTATAAAAATAGGACACAAGCTCATGACCAATAGTTTAATGTTCATGAAAGGAGACGCTATTTGTGCATTTTTTTATGTTGTATTGTCCCCATTTCCCTCTGTGTACTAGAGCATAATCAGTGACTGTGGAACAAACATTGCACAGAGACCCCATGCTGAGCTGGGGAGCTATTTGGCATCATTGTGAGCTAAGCCTTCAATAACGGGTGTTTCACTGCTCTGTTTAATTGGACATTTCCCTTCCTGTTCTCAGTTGGTGATAAAGTTCCTGCTGACATCCGGATTATCAGCATCAAGTCGACTACCCTCCGAGTTGATCAGTCCATCCTCACAGGTGAGAAGTTCACAGTGTGGAACTTAGTCCAGAATCCATTCAGTTCATCAGATGTGACCACCCTTATCTGAATCAGAAAGGCTGTTCGGCGAATCTGAGTATCTCAACTTCATTGCTGTGGTCTGGGTCAGTTCAATTATTATTGACCTAATGAAGGATTCGTGCATAAAGTTACAAGTATCCTTGAATATTTCAATATTCAGTCCTGTTTTCTACGCTGGCAGTATCCTGCTTTGTATTTGGAGTTGAATGAACTGTATTATGTCAAAGATCAGGAAGTGAAAAGGAATGTTTCTTGATACAAGTTGTTTTCCTGGTTATTCCAACATGCTCTGAGCTTGGTTTTACAACCCTTCGACACTGGCATGGAGCTCAGTTCTACAAACTACCTCCATCCCATCCCTGATCTGCCTGACCTATCCCAGAATGTTCCCAGCAATGGGAGAGGCAGCTGGAGCTCCCCTCGCTCACCCACCCATCTGTACTCAAGACTCCGGAAGTGGGGAGTAACATCAAGCATGTCTCTGTCAGGTCATGGGATGTAGGCAACGCTCGCAAAATCAGCATTTGTTACCCGTTGCTTTTGAGCTGAGTTATTAGCTGTGCTATTTCAGAGGGCAATTAAGAGTCATCCACATTGGTTGTGGGCCTGGAGTCATATGTAGGTCAGACCAGATAAAGATGGAAGATTTCTTTCTCTCTAAAGCAGTTTAGTGAGTCAGGTTGTTTTTTTAATAACAACTGATAGTTGGCATGTTCACCATTACTGAGATTAGCTATATGTTTTGGATTTATTAATTGAATTTAAATTTCATCAGCTGCCTTGGTGCGTTTGAACCCACATCCACAGACCATTGCCCAGAGCCTTCTAGATTGCTAGCCCAGTGACTGAAGCAAAATAACAACATCTCCACAAACTCCTTGTTATCTGCCAATCCATGTACTTGGAAGGTCATTCCCAAATCCATCATTTGATTTTCCCATCGTCACATTCAGGGAAGTACATAGGCGTGGTATATTGTTTTATTATCCATGGAGGTCTGTGCCCCTGGCCCCTACTGGTAATGAATGAGGACTGAGTGGACCATTTTCCTGTCCATTTTGACCTGCTCAGCTTGCTATCCATGGAATTGACCGAAGCAACTTCTTTTTGTCAGTGCTGGGTGTTAACTGGAGATAGCATCATGAGTTTCTGGCAAGACTTGGTGACTGAGAGTGTCTATAAGACATAGGAGCAGAAATTAGGCCATTCAGTCCATTGAGTCTGCTCTGCCGTTCAATCATGGCTGATAAATCTCTTAACCCCATTCTCCCGCTTTCTCCCCGTGACCAAGAACCTATTGATCTCCGACTTCAATATACTCGATGATCTGGCCCCCACAGCCTCCTGTGGCAATGAATTCCACAGGTTCACTGCTCTCTGGCTGAAGAAGTTTCTCCTTATCTCCGTTCTAAAAGGTATTCCCTTTATTCTAAGGCTGTGCCCTCAGGCCCTAGTCTTTCCTACCAATGGAAACATCTTCCTAACATTCACTCTGTCTAAGCCATTCAGTATTCTGTAAGTTTCAATTAGATCCTCCCTCATTCTTCTAAACTCCGAGTATCGACCCAGAGTCCTTAAATATTCCTTAAGTTAAGCTCTTCATTCCTGGGACCATTCTTGTGAGCCTCCTCTGAACCTGCACCAGGGCCAGTATGTCCTTCCTGAGATAGGCACACAATACTCCAAATATGGCCTGACCAGAGCCTTATAGTGCATGACCTCACACTTTTCCATGTTGTACTTCATCTGCCACTTCTTTACCCATTCTCCTAACCTGTCCAAATCCTTCTGTAGCCTCCCCATCTCCTCAATACTAACTGTCCCTCCACCTAGTTTTGTATTGTCTGAACACTTAGCCAGAATGCCTACAGTTCCTTCACTAGATCATTAATGTACAAAATGAAAACTTGTGGTCCCAACACTGACCCCTGTGGAACTCCACTTGTCACTGGCTGCCATCTTGAGAAAGACCCTTTTAACCTCACTCTTTGCTTTCTACCAGAGAGCCAATCTTCTGTCCATGCTAGCACCTTGCCTTTAACACCACGGGTCTTTATTTTACTCAGCAGCCTCCTGTGTGGCATCTTGTCAAAGACCGCCTTGAAGTCCAAGTAAATAACATCCATTGGCTCTCCTTGGTCTACCCTGCTCATTACTTCCTCAGAATTCTAACAGATTTGTCAGGCATGACCTCCCCTTGATATAGCCATGCTGACGTTGCCTTATTTTCTATGCACTTCCAAATATTCAGAAATCTCATCCTTCACAATAGATTCCAGTCTTACCCATGTCAAGCAACGGCATACTGTTTGAGGAATGTGTAGCAGAATATGAGGGAGTTCCATTATTTTTAATATCAGCCTGGTGACTCTGGTAATTAATGAGTCTGGACATGTCTTAAACTTTCCAGGACATTGTAATTACATTGACATTTCTCAGAGTCCATATTTCTGGCTGGAGTATTTTTGATTTATCTCACAGCATTGTTGTGCTCACAAAGAAGCCGATATTTGTGGCGATCTGGAGGAAAATGTTAGGCTAGTGCTTGTGTCATTGTACCAGCTGTGTTACTGCATAAAACACCCCATTTCTGAGACAACACGGTGTGAAACTGGATGAAAACAGCAGGCCAAGCAGCATCAGACGAGCAGGAAAGTTTGTTTCGGGTTGGCTGTGTTCATCCAGCTTCACACTGTTATCTCAAATTCTCCAGCGTCGGCAGTTCCTACTATCTCTGTAACCGTTTCTGAGACACTCTGCTAAATAGTTACATTTTGATTAATGGAGTTTAGCAACTGATACATGCACCAAGATTGTTAGAGTAAGGGAAGTCAGTTCCCAGATGTGAGAGGCTGGATAGGACTTTGGCAAACAAACTGATCTGATTTGGCTTCACATTAAAAAGACATGATTTCCCCTTCTCTGTGTCCTTCATTCACACCACCTGGAACCATCACCATCCCCTCTCCCAGGAACCCTTGTGTTTTTTTGGGCAATGGGAAAGCAGAGATAGCTGCATCTTTTTCAAGCTAGAAGGAGCTCCAAGCAATATCACCTACATAATGAGGTCACAGTTTGGCATGGAGAGTTTGGCACAGTAGCAAAATCAGCCTGAACCTGGGAGCTGCTTGTTTTCTCAGTGACGGGTGGAAAATAAATGATGGCAGGTCTAATGATTCAGAATAATTCACTGAGCAGTGAGTTGCATTATCCTTGCTTCAACTAGACAGAGTACTTCTTTGCTAATTCTTTATGGCATTTCTAAGACTAACATGGCAAAAGAAACTTGCGTCAAAAATTTGGTTGTGTTTTTGGTGCAAATTGCAAGAGTAAAGGGGATTGGCATGCCAAGAAAGGTCATGTAGTTTAGGAACTCCTTTCTTCACCCTCCTCCTCTTGGAAGCCTTGGAATCCAAAATCTACTTCCTGATTTAATTTATTCATTCGTGGTGTGTAGGCAACACTGGCCACGCCAGCATTTATTAGTTATCCCTAATTGCCCAGAGGGCAAATAAAATATCAATCACATAGCCACTATTAGGCACCTAATTCCACTTATAATATTGAATCGAAATTTCACCATTTGCCATGGCAGGATTTGAACTTTGGTCCCCAGAAAATTACTAGGGTCTCTGGATTAATATTCCAGTGATAATACCACTAGATGGTTGCCTCTCCCCTAATACTTGTCACCTTTAGGTTAAGGGAGCTGATCTATTTTGTCAGCATTCGCCCCTGAGTCAAAGCCAGGCTCTGAATAATTGTCCAATTAAACTGACAAGGCTCCTTCAACAGTCCAAATCAATGATCAATACTATCTGGAAGAACAAGGGCAGAAGGTACATGGGAACACAGCCCCCTGACAATTCCCCCTGGGCTACACGCCATCCTGTCTTTAGCCATGTTGCCATTCCTTCAGCATTGCTGGGTCAAAATCCTGGAACTCCCTCCCTCCCAGGACAATGGGTGGGCCTTAAACCAAATAGACTGCAATGATTCAAAAGCGAAGTTCACCACCACCTTCTCCAGAACAGTTAGGGAGGGACAACAAACAATGACCAAGGATAGAAAATCCAAGCAACGTAGATCAAAAAAAATTCCCTGCATTGACACCCAACTGTCTACTCAGGATGCAACCAGTCTGTTACTGCTGAAGTGTAAGCATTATGAGCGTATAGAGGAAATTAATCATCACGTTGGTTTCTGGTGGTGTTGGAAGTTTATTGGAATTTGACATGTCCATTTAATCCTTATTGTAACATCTTTTCTGAAAGACAGCTCCAATGATTTAGCACACTGTCTCAGTAGCATATTTGTGTCAGACTTGGTTACACGCTCAAGTGGCATTTGAGCTCATTTGCATCTGATGTCACAGTGAGATGCCTGTAAAGTTACACCATGCTGATGCAATGCAGGCAGGAAAAATCCTTTCCCATAATCCTGAGACTGAACTCTGCCGATTCCCATTGTTGCCCCCCACCCCCCCAATGTAAAAATAAAATTGGAGAGGGTTTTTGCTTAAACACAAAGGTTTGATTAAACGGAATAAGGGAAATCTGAGCTTGATGGGATAATTGGTCTTGTCTTGCTCAAAACACCCTTTGGTTTGATCTCGATCTCTCTCTGTCTATGACTGTCCTGTCTGGTCGTGGGGTTTGTGTAGATTCATTAAAAACCTTTAGTAGAACACGAGCCTTAAGTTGTCATTCTGCCTCCAAGATAACAACACCTGAATATGAGTGGTAGGGTGACTGGAGTGTGTTGTTGGGCCGGTGTGGAGTGTGTCGCACTCAGTGTACCTGATCTCGATGCTGACATTCAGCAGTTAACATGGGGCCAGTGTTTCACTTCTCAGAATGAATAACTCTTGGGTCTTGTAAGGCAAAACAAAACCATAAATTGTAGTAGGTGAGTCAATGAAAAGAAATGCAAATGTAGCATTGGTTGCTCTAGGAAGCTTCCTGGCCGTTGTTCTGCTGGTACCATATTGAGAGAGCTTGCTTTGTGAGGTGGGAGGAGTGTGTTGTTACTGCATTAAGAATGCCAACAATATTTAATGCAAAGGTTCTAAGAAATGAGAAGCTGTTTTATTTGCCAACTGCAAAGCTGAAGGTGAGACAGTTAATGGGCAGAACTCGTTCTCCAACATTTTCCAATTGGAAGTTGTCGATCTGTGCATGGTTTTGGATTTACTGTGACTTTAGATTTAATGTATCCTGATGGGTGGTTCTGGAATTAACATCAAGAAATTACCTATTAATTCCTAATATTCCTCATTCAGGAATTTGTCCATTAAAGTATGAATCCACATACGTTCTTCTGCTCTTTAATGCAGTGCCCTTTTGTAAGTATCAAATTGATGAAAGCATTACCCTCTCTGTGCTCCTGTGACTAGTTCTTATTGTTAGTCAAATTCACTTCTCCATTTGTGATGGCATTAGGACCGGTGCTGGGTTTTAGTCACATGGCGTCTGTCGTGGTTGTTACGCTCATTCCCTCAATAGCCCCTCCAGATTAATGCTGTTCCCTCCGTCTCTCTGCTTTATATGTTTCATGCTTCCTCATTTTAACTCTCTGGTTTCTGTATCTAGGGGAATCAGTCTCTGTTATCAAGCACAGCGACCCTGTACCAGACCCTCGAGCTGTGAACCAGGACAAGAAGAACATGTTGTTTTCGGTAGGTAGTGACTGCACCCCGTAACAACAGGAAGAGCTCCCTCGTGCATCACGCACTGAGCTTGTTTTCCAAGGTGGGAACTTGTTCAGTGGATCCCTTAGTTGCTGAGGTTGTCAATGGGACAGCCTACTGAAATTGGCCTGAAAGTTGCCACCCAGGTTGATAGTGCTGTTAAGAAGGCTTATGGTGTTTTAGGTTTTATTGGTAAAGGGATTGAGTTCTGGAGCCGTGATGTCCTGCAACTGTACAAAACGCTAGTGCGGCCTCATTTGGAATATTGCATGCAGTTCTGGTCGCCCCATTACAGGAAGGATGTGAAGCATTGGAAAAGGTGCAGAGGAGATTGACCAGGATGTTGTTTGGCCTGGAGTGCAGGCCTTATGAAGAAAGGCCGAGGGACTTGGGTCTGTTCTCATTGGCGAGAAGGAGGCTAAGAGGGGATTTAATAGAGACGTACAAGATGATCAGAGGATTAGATAGGGTGACAGTGAGAGTCGTTTTCCGAGGATGATGACGTCGGCTTGTATGAGGGGGCATAGCTACAAATTGAGGGGTGATAGATTTAAGACAGATGTCAGAGGCAGGTTCTTTACTCAGAGTGGTAAGGGCATGGAACGCCCTGCCTGCCAATATAGTTAACGCAGCCACATTAGGGACATTTAAACAGTCCTTGGATAAGCAAATGGATGATGGGATAGTGTAGGGGGAGGGGCTTAGATTAGTTCACAGGTCGGCACAACATTGAGGGCCAAAGGGCCTATTCTGCGCTGTATTGTTCTATGTGTCCAGCCGCCAGATGTGTGGTGCATTGGCTGTACTCAATGTAAAGGAATACAGAGGACCCTGGCATGGTCTTAATGCAGGTGCAGTCCATTCTGGTCTGTGTGGAAATGGTGGCCAAATCCATTTGTATACTTTCTTTCTTTATCCGTTTATCAGGTATGGCCATCTCTGGCTAGGCCAGCAGTGGTTGCACATCCCTAATTACCCTTGAACTGAGTGGCTCATTCTAAGGTGTAGATCAGAATCAACCAGCTATCAATTATACTGGGTAAAGTGGCAAATTTCCTTCTGTGAAGAACATTACTGACTCAGGACTTTAGAAGCCATATCAATGGACATGGTCACCAATGGCAGTAGTTTATAAATCCAGACTGATTAGTTGAGTTTAAGCTCCACCAGCTGTCATGGTGAGGTTTGAATGTACATCCCCAGAGCATTATGTTGCTAGAGCAGTGACAGGGCTATCACACTCCCATCTCTCTCTAAGAACCAACCAGGAAGCGGTGTCTCCTGTTGAAGCTACTGTTTGTAGCCACCCTATATTGAAGTGTTTGTAAGACATCACGTTGCTTGCTCGGCCATCCTTTACATCCGACCCTTAGTTATCCTTGAAACTGAGTGGCCCATGTGGGAGTCACTGGCTCAGCAGCACTTATTGTTCACTTCTGATTATTGTCCATTAAAGGTCAACCACATTACTGTGGATCTGCAGCCATGGGTGTGACAGATTTCTTTCTCTGAAGCCCATCGGTGAACCAGATGAGTTTTTACTACAGTGGCTCTGGTCACCATTAGATTAGTCTATTCTAGATATTATTGTGTTCACCAACCATTTACCACAAAGGGATTTGAATCCACGTCCTCGGGCCATTTGCAGGTGCAACAGGTAATTGAGAAGGCAAATGGGATTTTGTCCTTCATTGCTAGAAGGATTGAATTTAAAAGCAGGGAGGTTGTGTTACAGCCGTATAGGGTGCTGGTGGGGGGGACACCTGGAGTTCTCTGTGCGGTTTTAGTCGCCTTTACTTGAGAAAAGATGTACCGGCACGAGAAGCGGGTGCAGAGGACGTTCACTAGGTTGATTCTGGAGCTGAGGGTTGGTGTAGGAGGAGAGACTAGGTAGACTGGGATTATATGCATTGGAATTTAGAAGAATTGGGGGGAGTGGATTTCATAGAACCATATAAAATGATGAAGGGAGTAGATAACATAGAAGTAGGGAGAATGTTTCCACTGGCAGGTGAAACTAGAACTAGGGGGCAAAGCCTCAAAATTAGGGGGAACACATTTAGGACTGGGTTGAGGAGGGACTTCACACAAAGGGTTGTGAATCTGTGGAATTCCCTGCCCAGTGAAGCAGTTTAGGTTTCCTCGTGCCTTTTTTTAAGGCAAAGGTAGATTTTTGAATGGTAAAATAATTAAGGGCTATGTGGAGTGGGCGGGTAAGTGGAGCTGAGTCCATGAAGAGATCGGCCATGATCTTATAGTGTGGCAGAGCAGGCTCAATGGGCCAGAATGCCTGCATAGTTCTCAGTTCTTATGTTAGCTGGGGTTCTGCATTCACTAGTGCACTGACATTTATGGTCACTGCCTCCCCATTTATAATCAGGCAGCTGCCATTGGATTGTGTAAACCAGCTTGCGGCAATCTATCTGCTCCACGGCACACCACACTCCTCATTCATGGACTGGCATCTTTAATTGCCTGGGGGTAGCTGAGAGTCAACCACATTGCTGTGTGATTGGAGTGATATGTAGGATAGACCCAGGTAATGTTGGCAGTTTACGCCTCAAAAGGATATTGGTCAGCCTGGTAGGTTTTTATAACAATCAACAATGGTTACCGTTAAACTAGTTTTTAATTCCAGACACACTCGTTCAAATTTTACCATTTTCCATGGTGAGATTCAACTCCTGTCCCTCAAGCATTAGCCTGGGGTTCAGACATACAACTCAGATGACATTGCCATCATGTCAGTGCCTCCCCACCACACATGGGTAAAAGAACTACAAAAAGAAGGGACTGCTTACCATAGATAAAGAAAATTCAAGTTAAAAAGAGTTCCATAGGGAGTGCTGTCAAAAATACAGGAAAAAATGGAGATGGCGAGGGTGGGAGAGTGATGACCATCATAGAGTTATTGCACCAAAAGCAAGGAGGTTTGAGTCATGGGTGTACTGAGGCATTCTGGTCAGCAAATAACAGATGGAGAATGCAATGTTTTGGCTTTGATTTGATTGATTATTGTCACATGTACCAAGATACAGTGAAAAGTATTGTTTTCCGTGCTAATCAGACAAATCATACCTTACACAAGTATGTTATATTCTGCTCTATTACTCGTGTCACAGCTACAGAGAAGGCACAGAAGATCGGAGTTCATTGCAGGAGTATGAGAAGAGAATGTTGAGCTGTCTGATATTACAATCACAGCTTGACAGGTTTACATAGGCAGTTGCCTTATTATGGTGGAAATTGGAATTTACAATGGAAAAGATAGCAAGGTTTTACTTTACACTATTCATGCCCTCTGTAGCTAAATGGAAGGTTAAACTACTACTAAAGTGCAGACTGTGGCATGAAAGCTCAGCCAACCTGAGAGAGGTGTCAGATAGCTTGCAAGCTATCAGATAGTTGGTAATCTCGATTATTGTGATGTGCCTGAAAGGTCTTTTCAATTCTTGGTTCAAATCGGATAAATAGATGGGGAAAGCTTTGTAAGAGTGACCTCTGGCATTCAGCACAAGCATGTTATTTTTCTGGGCAAATTGAAGTCGCTTCTCTGAAGCATCTCTTGTATTTGAGATATACTGGAAATGACTATTGGTTTAAAGGGAATAGACTATCTGAAGGGATTTGTGTTGTACAAAACATGCGTCTTGTTTTACTGGAGCTGGCCCTGGTTGGAATGAAATGAAGCCGCAGGAGGATGCAGCTGGTTTCCCCAGAGTCTGAAATGTACTGCAGTGACCTCGAGGGAGGAGATGGTGTCTCCCATCCTGGTGCTCATTGGGAAATTTGAAGCTTTCCTTTAAACACTTCATGTTGCGGTTGTACAGGACATTGGTTAGGCCACTTTTGGAATGCTGCATTCAATTCTGGTCTCCCTGCTATAGGAAAGATGCTACCCTTGGAAGGGTGTGGAACAGATTTAAAGGATCTTGCCAGGTTGGATGGTTTGAGCTATAGAGTTAAGCTGAGCAGACTGGGGCTATTTTCCCTGGAGCCTTGGAGGCTGAGTGGTGGGGGAAGGGGGTCACCTTATAGAGGTTTATAAAATCATGAGCATAGATAGGATGAATAGTCAAGATCTTTTTCCTGGGGTGGGAGAATCCATGCCGAGAGCATGGAGGTTTAAGGTGAGAGGTGAAGGATTTAAAAGGGACGTATGGGGCAACTTTTTCATGTAGAGGGGTGGTGCATGTATGGAAATGAGCTAAAAGAGGTGGTGTTGGAGGCTGGTACAATTACAACATTCAAAAGGTATCCCTTTTTAATATAGGAAGGGTTTAGAAGGATATGGACCAAATGCTGACAAATGGGACTAGAGTAATTTTGGATACCTGGTCAGTGTAACCCTATAACTATAAAAGGATTTAACTCTAATATCCTGCCGCCTAATGAAAGCTTGCATAATACATTGAGTGCAAAGTGCTGTCCGAGTTCAGTTTCGCCTGTATTTTTTTTTAAGAAAAATAATTGCCAATTTCAAATCTTCACAAGCTCACTCCAGCTTTGCTTTTCTTCTCAGGGCACCAACATTGCCTCTGGGAAAGCGACTGGTATTGTCATGGCTACAGGAGTCCACACCGAGATTGGCAAGATTCGAAACCAGATGGCGTCCACGATAAATGAGAAGACTCCTCTCCAGCAGAAACTGGATGAGTTTGGGCAGCAGCTGTCCAAGGTGATATCCCTCATTTGTGTCGCTGTCTGGGTGATCAACATCGGGCACTTCAATGACCCCGTCCACGGTGGCTCGTGGATCCGTGGTGCCATCTACTACTTCAAAATAGCAGTGGCATTGGCTGTGGCCGCCATTCCTGAGGGGCTGCCTGCTGTCATTACCACCTGCCTGGCCCTAGGCACACGACGCATGGCAAAAAAGAATGCCATTGTAAGGAGCCTTCCATCAGTGGAGACATTAGGTTGCACATCAATCATCTGCTCTGACAAGACTGGAACGCTCACCACCAATCAGATGTCGGTCTGTAAGGTAAGACTGTAATAGAGTGCATGCAACAGACCAATGGCTTATCGGATACTTGTTCATGACCAAGAGACAGTTATTAGGTCTTTAGTTTGTCAGCACTGGCTCAACATCTTTAAACAAATATCTTTCCATTTTCTGGGGGTTTTGAAGGACAAATGTATCCTCAATCCCTGCATGTGTAGTGACCGTATTCTACCACTCACTACAAAGTTCTGGACTTTGATTTCAGTTGTCAGCCATAGCTCTGTTGACAACGGTCTCATCCTTAAGTCAGCACATTGCCAGTTGATGTCCCAGACTAGAGACTTGAGCGCATTAATCTCGATTGCTGCGTCAGTGTACTCACACAGGGGTCGTCCTTCAGCTGAGGTTTTAAACCAACACCCCACCTTTGGTTTTGGCATCTGTAAAAAGGTCCCCATGGGGATCTCCTGGATCTCAAACAGGGCAAAGGTCGTGAACTTGGAGTTTCATACTCGGAGGCAGGAACAACACCCAATGTCCTGCACGACCTCTGCAAAGAAATTGGAATACATTTTGTATCTGTTAGTTTAACATAAAGTATATGGTAGAGGACCTTAGCAAAACTAAAGCAAATAGGGAAGTCGAGGTAAATAACTCAGCTGGGATCAAGTTTAGTTCTAACTACTTTGAGTATTATTGAGAGACATAAGATGTTTGAAAGATTTGAGTCACAAGTTTGGTTATGAGATCATGTGAGCCTATACTTTTTCCATTGTTTCAGTTTATTTATGGACAGTTTGCTATGTACTATTTGATTGCCATGATTTGTAGTTTGAGCCAAAGAGAAACAACAGTGAGAATTTCTGAAGGCTGACCGGTTCGTTCCAGGTCAATGCATGTTCTAATTGATTGAACCTTCTCCAGTCTTATGCTGGAGCACATTTAAAGTTGCAAAGCTGTTTCTTAAAAAAAAAAAATTGGCATCAATCAGTAAACTATTCCAGCAAATGTTAAATCGGAGGGAGCAGCATTAATCTCAGCAATTCAGTAGCTATTAGCAAAGAAATATTTATTTTCCAAGAGTGACTTATTCAACTACAACCACAGCAAAGAGCTCCTATAAAATAACTTTAATCATAATAGTTCTGTTGCTGGGCTTGTGATCCAGGCATTGAGATGAATAATGGAGGAAATGGTGTCCCACAAAGATTGGTGTTTTGACAGACAGGATTAATGAGGGGATATGGATAACTCGTGGGAGACTTTAACATGATGCAAGAAGGCAATGAACATTGAGAATAGGTGGGCAAATCCATTTTGCCAGCTGTAATAAGAAACATGCATCCTCCTTTGGAAATGTCAGTCTAGATGTGCTGAGCAAAAGGAACCTATGGTCAAAACATGCATAAATCATTAAAAGTAATAACACAGGCTATCAAGACCTATATAAAGTTTCTTATCTAAGAGATAGAAGTTAAAAACAGGAGGATATTTTAATTTTTTGAACTTTGTTTAATTTAAAAAAAACTGTGGAAGCTGAAAATCTTTTTTTAAAAAAACTGAGCTGGTCTAGTAACGGCTTTGGTGAGTAACGTAGCTCATGTTTCAAGTTGAAAATGACGCTCCTTGTCCCAAAGAGAAATAGTAACTCAAAACGTTAATGCTGTTTCTCTCTCTGAAGATGCTGCCAGAGTTGTTTGGTTAGACCACACCGGGGGCAGTTATGATCTCCACAACACAAACAGATCATAGAGATGATGGAGATTTACAGGAATATCCAAGAACTCTGAATTCGTAACAACTGAGAGATTACCCTTTGAAAAAGTTCTGAGCAGCTGAGGATGCTAGAGTTTAGACAATAAAATGTGGAGGGATGACCTAACACAGGAACCTTAAAATGTGAGATAACAAGGTGTAGAGCTGGATGAACACAGCAGGCCAAGCAGCATCGGAGGAGCAGGAAGGCTGATGTTTCAGGCCTCGATCCTTCAGCTCGACACCTTGTTATCTCAG